>NW_017307839.1:223800-271979 GCF_000935625.1 Nanorana parkeri
TATATACACACATATATTCACACACTCGGAACTGTCCAGTAAAGGATACCTCCTGTTTTATAACACTCTTTTCTGAATGAGGTCATAAACGGAATTATTAAAATAATTGTACATACTACATCACTTTGTACACATTTTATTGTTACTACATCTGGACCACTTCACTATAGGTCACATTTGATATTTTGATTGCAAGGATCTATGTCTCCCTGCATTGCCTATGAAAATAATTGTTATTCTTTTTGGCAATCTGCGGATTACTTTCTCTCACCTTGGCTACCCAGACTGACAATCCACAGGGAAATACAGTTCATTACATTTATTTCATACGCCTATTCAAAGAACTGTTCACATGCATACAATTAAGGTTAATGAAAAGCACATGCCTGCGTGCCAAAGCTTTTTAATGATGACTACTGCGCAGACCGCCCACACTTTTCAGTGGTCATCTTGCATGCTCCATTATTCTATATACTCTTCTGTGTGCCGCAGACACTGACTATAGAGAAGGATATTCATTTCCTATGTTGTTTTAATAAATTAAGCACTAGATAGTGGCAGATATACATTAAACATACTTGGCTTGTGTTATTTTTTCCCTGATTTTCTCTTGCCTGTGTGATAATAGTTGTTAATCTACTATCTACATAGATAATATGGAAGTTTTCTATACGAGTTTTATCTAAACCCCTCTAGACCCTGATAAAAAATGTTAACTAGGGCCCCATTACATCTTCTCTTGATTAATAACACCTACCATACCCACAAACACCATTCACAATATAGTAAGCATATGAGCTAATAAATAAAACAAGTGAACACAAGTGAATTTTGAGCCTATACATGTTTGTTATTTATTAAATCTACAGAGTCTCTTATTTTGGCCTTTAATGTTGTCCTAAGACAGTTGCTAAATTACAGCTATTGTACTAATACCTAATATTTAAAAATCTAAAATATACACACTTTACAGTGCTGACATATGTATTACACATGCTTACACGTATGAAAAAAAAAACATGAAGAAAACTAAAACTGCATTTTCTCAAATTTTTATACATTTCTCTCCTTATTACAGAAAATACATTCAGGGCATTTTTATAAACAAATTACCAAATGAAGGTTCCATTGGTGCTAAAACAAAAATGTAAACAATTTTTAGTGAACATTATTGTTGCATAAAACCACAGCATACTTAAACTTCTAATCATGGAGGTTTTGATTACCCCGGACATGAAAGGGCTAATTTTTAAAATAATTTTTTTTTTTTTCGCTTAATGCTGGAAAAACTGTCATTAGGTACCTTTTTCATTAACCTGCTATGCCATCTAGTGTTATATCTATAAACTACAGCAAGAGATTTTTCTCTATGGTTTCACATGCCTGTGGTTAGGGGAATAAAGTTGAAACTACAGGGGTTATTCATAAAGCTGCCACAGGCAGCTGAGTGAATAACCCAGTCGAAGTGAAGTGAGCCGAACAACATTCGGCTATTCACTACGGCTCAGTACGGCTGAACTGAAGGGCTTCGGTGGCTGAAGTGATCCGTAGAGCTCCTACGTGAATACCTAATTAGGGAAATTAGCCTAATTAGGGAAAATACTAAAAAAAATAAATATAAAACAATTAAAAAGTTTATAAAAAATAAATAAAAATTAAAGATTTAAAAAATGTGAAAAAATTAAAATAAAAAACATTTTCGGTATCGGTTTCGGTTTCGGCCTGACAATTTTTTTATTTCGGTTTCGTTTTGGTTGTAAAATTATAAATGTCAGTGTTGCTGCAGCAGGCTCTATACATCGCACAGATGCGCCACTTTACAGGCAGCTTAAGGGGACCCCCTAGGCACGATATTTAAAGGAATTTTTCATATTTATTGTTTCACTTTAAGTGACGTTAAAATCACTTCATCTTTAAAAACAGTATTTCTTAAAAGCGTTTTTTTCATTGATACATGTCCCCTGCGCAGTACCCAGCTGTCAGGGCTGGAATAATGGGCCAGGTGTGGAACCCCTTGGCAGGGACGAACAATGTTCAAAAAGTGCAGTACAAAAGGATAATCCAATCGGGTAGTCAGGTCCAGTTCCGGGTCGTGGCGGGCAGCAGGAATCGTAGTCGAAGGGTCAAGCAAAAGGGTCGGTAGCCGGGAAGTCAGATCAAACAACAGGTTCACAGGAGGGAGCTGGGTGTTCACCATGAGGTAGAATAACTCAGCAATGAGTCAAGGCTCTGACCAGCTTTAAATACACAGGGAACCCAGGAAGCTTCCCCAGTCAGAGTTCAATCACTAGGGTGAGGGCAAGTGGTGAAGGCTAAAGTCCTCCCCCAGCCTAAGTAGCACCTGTGGCTTGGAATGGCGCAGGCGCACTACACTCGCACGTCCGCGCGTGCGGCTTGCGTGCCGCGCACCCGGCGCGTGACCTGCGCATGCGCACTGGCCACACCAGCGTCAGATGCCCTGCCAGGGGGAGGAGGAGGAGGAGCTACCCGTGCCCGATGCCGGCGCCTGCGAACCTGACAAGGGTCCCTGACACCAGCTCCCCATACCCTTTTTATGGCCAATAACTTGCATATAAGCCTTCAAAATGGGGACATTTGATTTTATGAGTTCTGGTCCCATAGACTTTCATTGAGTTCCATGTTCGAGTTAGAGCTTTTTACATTGAACTCAGGCATGTTCAGCCCATCACTGCCACACAAGTCCCAAAGCCGTGTTGTCAGTGTGGAACACTGGAGGCAGGTGTCACATGCTGGAGCTGTTTGATAGGTCCTGTCTGCTCCAGCACTTTCCCTGTAGTCCTGTGTTGGCGGGGACGGGATAATGGTAAGTAAAGTAGCTGTACGCAATTGACTTTCAAAATTCTAGCCCCATAGACTTGCATTGAGTTTGAGTTTGAATTCTAAATTTTTCCATGTTGTAAACCCCCCGGTCACAGGGGGTTAACAACCGCCGAGCGACCCTGACAGTTTGTGTGTTTGCCGAACACACGAACTGCCGATGTGCGAGTCGAACTCTTGCTCGACTCGAACATTGAACCCATTCCTAAATAAGATAATAAAAAGTATTACACTAATTAAAGAGGACTCAAAAAGTAATACTTCCCTGTCCCCTATGAAAAAAGTCTTTAATGCTTCAAAAAACCTAATATTAGCGAAATTCAAAACTCCAATAACTTCTGTGCAGTCTTAAAAAGACCTCGAGGAAGTTGGTGGCTTCTGCTATTGCAAGTAGTATCTCTTGAAACGGTCATGCAGTCTCTTGGAACTTGGTAGCAGTTTAATGCAAGTCATAATAGTGGACTGTAGGTAGGATCAGATATCCTGAAAAAAAGAAACAGAAACTTTTATGACAAAATTGTGAATCTGTTTTATCATGCTCACTATGGTTTGTTTATTTCAGAAGTGGTTATCTTCCTTTAAAAGTCTATAGCAAGGTAAAAGCAGCTTGAAGCAGGTCAGAAGAAATTCCCCCAGCAATGAATTCTGAATGCTCTCAATGACCCAATGACCCTAATAGTAAGCTATGCCTAGGGTTCATTAAAGCATGCTTCATAGTTCACTAATCACCTGTTTTCTGTTGACTTAGGGTGAACCTTCACATTGATTTTTGCTCGTGGGCACCAGGCATCCAACACTGTATATAAAAACCTAGAATTGAATTCATGTTTGCTAACACCTGAAAATTATTAGGAGGGACACCTTCAAGGGGTTGAGAAGAAAAATGTGGTGCATGCAGAGCACTGCCTATTGGACACCTGTGGGTGCATCAAAAGGTGGGAATGGCCAATAAATTAGATGTTGATACATGACATATGTCTTATAGTGCTACATCTTCCCCCCATGGTAAAAAAAAAGTCCCATATCATTGGTGCCACTGAGATAAAAACAAAGTCCGATCAGTGATATCAGTGGGATAAAATAGGCCCCATCATTGGTGACTGTGGGATAAAATTTGCCTTATGGTTGGTGTCACTGGGATAAAATAAGCCCCATATCATTGGTGCCAGTGGGAGCAATGAGTTCTGTGTTTGCATTAGTGTTCCATGGTTAGTTACCTCATCACACTCTCCCATGCCGCTGCTCTACTTTTCTCCTTCTGGTGCACCAGCACTATGCTGTCAATGTCGGGCACTTCACCTGACTGTGCCAGCATAATTGCAGGGTTAGAACGAAGAGGGAGCTCAGAAGGTATGCTTAACAATAGCCATCATTTACATTGCAATTTGAATTATAATAGATGGAAAATATTATTATAAATACAATGCTAATCATTTATTTCACCTCGGCACAGTCATCTCTCAGAGGTTACTAAAGTGGCTGCTTTGAAGCCAGCTCTGTCTGATAGAAACCCCGAACTCAATTTTCCTTTTTGGGAAGAGTTGATGTGATGAGTCATTCAGTTTTGTGTGTAAATTTCAGCTTGACCTATTGAAGTCTATTAACAATGAACCTTTTACAACAGAGCAGTAGAAAACTTGTAAAAAAGGAGCTAAAATCTCCACCTACTGGCCAGATAGAAGATGACAAAATATGTATATGCAATATTTCATATTCATCTTTTTAAGGTTTTATCTTTTGGTCCTGGCCATAATAAATGAAGAAAGAAAACTATACAAAACCATTTGCATTCCCTTTAAAGATTTCTGAGTCAGTAACCAGGAACAAATACAGACAGAGGAAAGTCATAAAATCTGATCTGCATACTTGTTTAGGGTCAAAGTACTAAAGCCTCTGGACCAACACAACAGTCAGGCAATGAATAGTTTTTATTAAAATGACCATACCTATGCCAAATGAATTGTTATAATGCAATATTAATCCAGACAATGACATACCCCGAGGCAACATTCTAATTTATCTATTTACTGCTACCCACCCATGATTTTTTTGTTTGCAATGGTGTCCTATTCATACATATCATTATTGGGATTGTTCCTTTAGCGTTTAGAGTAAAAATGAAAATGATGAAGAGCCAACAATTACCAGATACCCATGACACAGTTAATTCTAGGCATTGATTCCATTGGGAATGCCGCACATCATAAACAAAGACTAATTGCATAGCAACGTTTTGCAGTAAATGGCTTTAACGTGACGCTGAGTGCTCAAAGGGAACCTGTTACATACCTAGTTTGTCTTTCTAGTTTCTTTCCTTATTCACCTTAGAAACATTCTGATTAGAAAAACAGCACATATACAATATAATACAGGTTCTATAACGAGCCTTCCATTTGTCATTCATGAAAAGAATGTTGTCATAAATATGTATTTTATGTGTACGTAAAAATACTAAAACAAAAGGAAATGCTAGTTTGTTTATCTTTATTGTGTGATGTTTTATGTTTTATTCCAATATGGATATTTTTGGGGATTAATGTTAAATGTGCTCTCTTATTTAATTGTGCTTGTTTGGTAATGCCAGTATCTCTTTAAAACACATGTGCTATATGATTGATGAATGAAAACTTTGTTCTTTAGTAGAGCTAAAAGTGCCGATCTAAAAGTGAATCTTCACCATCCTACATTTCTGGGTAAGTTGGAGCCTACATCTACCCACTTCGCACTGTGGTCTCACCTGCCAGCTGCTACTTTATATGTGTGTTCCTTCAGACCTGAACTCTAGGCAGGTATAAATACACAGTTTAACCCAGGTATTTACCTATTGAACAAGCTCTACTGCTTTGCACAGTGTTTTAAGTCAAACATATGAGCATGCTTGCAAGTGGTAAGATCACAGTGTGCCGATCTCAGGCTGGGGTGGTTACTGCCAGCAATACCAGCAACAGCAGGCTTCATTGTCTAACTGCTTTGTAGTCTGCATTAAGATCTAAAATCAGCATGTGCTGCCTGGCATATGTTCTTTGATCATGAGACTAGTTGAACAGAATTATACATATAGATGAATTGCATTTGTTTTTATATATATATTTATCTAAAATCATTAAAAGATTGACAGTTGTTAATTTTTTTAAATTGTTAAAGTGCTATTTATGAAAATGTCAGAAAATCCAATCACTCTTCACCCAACCAGAAGAGTTATCCTACAAATGCTGCAATTCACTCACGGCTTTAAAGTACTCCATTCTAAAATAACTAATAATAAATATTTTTTTTTAATTTTCTTTCCTTAATTTGGAAGGATTGATAACATGCAGAATCACAGATCTTCTACCACAGGAATCATTTGTTGACTGTACTTACATATTTAAATTATTTATCAATTTAGTTGAAACCTTTATCCTGTAGCGCCCTGGCGGAAAGGGTGCTATTAAATTTAGTATTTATCAGATTGTATGTGGTCTGATACTAATTTGTAGTTTGGTTCACGTGGTTGTCCCCTAAACAATCTATCATTGCTTGTCATCTGCTGCCAGAGGTACTGTAGGGTGTGCCCTGGTGATAGAACAGAGCAGCCAATGGGATTGCTTGGAGTAGATATCCCTTCCCAATCAATCACTGTTGAATGAACGAGTGGTACATGCTGGGGGAGGAGATAAATACTCGAGGTGGGTCATGTGAGCTCTCTCTTCCTCCCCCAGGTCCTGCCTGTGGGGGAGGCTGTGCTGGACTGCCTGAGCTGACCAGGCCTGAAAGCCTGGGGACTAGTCTTGGAATCACCCTGGAGCCTGGTGGCAGCAAAGACAAGGATCAGTAACTTCTACCTCAAGTATTGCAGTGCCAGGTGTTTGGCCTGCTGTGCATGGAAGCTGTAACCACACTCTCTGAAAAGCCATGGAAACTACATCTGCCTGGATAATCCTAACCCTCCTCTACCTCTCTCTCCCTGAAGTTCTTCAATAAATGTTTCAAGCATCACAACTACAGTCTGGACCTCACTTCAATCGTTCAACAGAAAAGCGGTAAGTGCTGATGGGCAGAGCGAGTAACAATATGCCTAGACAAGAATCAGAACAGTCGTAACCCATAGCAACCGACCCTATTAACTCAAGGTGTGCTGTGGATCCATAGTAGAGGTTTCTTATAGAGGAAAGACAGGGAGACCCGTTAGTTCAGTTTATTGTAGATCACCCCTTCAGAGACACCGGTAGTGTCCTCCTATATTGGGATAGCGCTGACCAGGGAAAGGGGGAGCTACAATCCCAAAAGAAAAAACAATTGTTAATGTTGCTGGAGTTCAGGTTTATTTGTTGGTCAAGTTCATCTAAATCTGCTAGTACATCTAATACTACCCTCTCCACAGGATGACATTGCTGCTGTCCAAGGGTGACTCAATTTCTTCTCCATATAGTGGACTCACCCTACAACAGGAAGTGAGCTACTGGTTGGATCACCAGGTGAAAATAAAGGAAAAAAAGCCTAAAAAATAAAAACGAATGCAGCCACCACATCTAAAGACTTGTAAACTGCAATATATTACATTTTTTTTTTTGTTTAGATATGCTTTAAGGTCATTGTCATTGAGTGAAAGGCAAGCTGTACCTATGGCCTTCCCGACCTTGAACAGCTAAGAAGGAGGAGGAACAGATGTTGCACTCAGCTGCTAGGTTATTTTTTTTTTGTCAGTTAAGCAATTATTATTATTAGTTTGCTAGTTTTCCTGAAATTGCATTGGGGTTATGTCACTGTAGATGCACAAAGCACGTAATGGCCATCATCTATAGAGCTATACATAGGTTGAACTGTGCAGCAGGTGTTTAGAGTTAATTACAGTACAGAGGAGAGGTGAACGTACGTTACAGATACTGGTTCATCAATGGGAGGGACCAAGGAACAAGCTGCAAGCATCTCCGATTATATTACTTGAAAGCAGACGTTCTCTTTATTAAAAGAAAAAACACAAACTGGATATTTGGAAAATAAGGTAGAGTAAAACAGTTAGAAATATTCTTCTTATATTAGAAAATTTAGAAATTAGAAAAATCAGCAATATGATATTACATTAATTACATTTTACTTTATCAATAAGTGTATCTATATCTGTAGAGAAACAAAGTACTTAAAACATTTAAAGCAAATGTTGGTATAATGTGTTGGCAGAAATGTGGAGAAATAATGCAAAATAATTTAGTTGTGCCTACTTATTGGCGACATTTACATGTATGCAACCTGTGTATTTTAAACTGATGCAATGATGTGGGATGCATGAACATTGTTGACAATATTAGATTTAATTAGACATCCCTAGTCATATAGTACAAGCATATGATACTTCAGTGAGATTTTTCATAACTGTATTGCAGCATAAAGCCTTAAAGTGACACTAAACTCAGGAATTAAAGCTTAAAAATGCATTTGAGTACCTTAACTATTAATACAAATGATCTTATTTGTGCTTCACTGATCTGTAGATCCTCAAATCATCTCTTAAAGGAGAACTATGGGGTCAGGGGTTTTCCCCATAGTTCTCCTTAGGGTAACAGGAGGACACAAACTAGCGTCCTCCCGCCACCCTAAGCTCAGTATACGGCAAGCTACAGCTCGCGGTATACTGAGACGCCGCAGCCGGAGTGGATCCCGACATCGATGTCGAGATCCGCCCAGCTGCGTGAGTGACAGCTGGCTCTGCCTATCTAGAGGCAGAGCCAGCTGTACCCGCCCCCTCCCCCGTCCATTCCGCCAGTCAGCGCTGGCGGATCGGAGCGGGGAGGAGGGAATCTATCCCCTCCCCTGTAACGGCAGAGAGCCGTGACAGGATCGAGAAGTGAGCGAACACCGGCATGTGTTTGCTCACCTCCCGATCTACTGAGGCGACCTGTGACAGTCTCATTGTCACAGGTCGGCTAGAACTATGAGGTGAGTGAAAAGGACTCACCTCATAGTTCTCCTTTAATTCATGCTGACATTGTCCTTCCTTCCTTCTGGAGGGTGGCTACTTTTGTTCCCAATGATCCCTGTGTGTTGTAAAGTTCCAAGCTCCCTCCCATAATGGACTACAATCTCAAGTTTAGTTTAATAATTTGTATTGAGATTGTAGTCCATCACAGGAGCGTGCTTCGAACTGTGGCTACTTTATCACCTATTGCCAGTTAACAGACTGGAAAACTGGCAGTAAATAAGATCAACTCTGATCTAGCCATCAGATACGATCAGTACCAGTACCAGCGGTGCATGTATGTGCATTCATAACAGCTTCCTGCTCATGGTTCATTGGTTGCTAGGACAGCAGGCAGCCACTGTCCTAGCAACCCAATGACACATCCCTAGCCCCAGTGAAGCTGGCTGATTATTATGGATATGGCCAAGTTTGGGTATTGATGTTAAATAGCATTGCCCACCCCTTTGTTTACATTCATCTGTTAAACAGGGACTCTCCCTGCCAGTAGTTGAATGGGGTTGGCATTAGTCACTGGTTGCTAAGAGGTTGGTGGCTGCATAGCCGACAGTCTCTTAGCAACCAATTATACTGATGGGACGGAGCCTGAAGGGGAGTCTAGTTTTCCATCAGGTCCGTCTCCCTTGTGATTAACAGCAGCCTATGGGTGGATTGGATTCCATAGCTAATAACCAGCCTGCTATTGGCTATGGATCTGACCACTGCCTGCTGTCAATCAGTAGCAGAGTGAAATGGATAGGGGACTGGTCCCAGTGTCACTGCTTGTTAAGGATGCTGTTGGCTATGTGCAGTTGTTTTCCAAGGACTGTGTGTGCAGAGGTTGTGAATACATAAAACCTTTTACTCTGTTGGTGACTTGCTTGCTAAATTCCCTCAATGTACTAAAAACTGGGATCTGGGAAAAATGGACGCCTCCATTTTTTTTAAACCTTGCTGTTTCAATTTCAGGGGTTGGCAAGATATTTCTAGTACAGAATAGAAATAGGTTTTTTTTGTTTGTTTGTTTTTTAAATAAGAGGCTTGTTTGGGTGCAATACATTGCTTTTTAGGTCTAAAGGCTGATTTTTGCAGATTTATTGGTTACTGGGGTAGAGAAAACCCATTGTAAACCCATAATAGGGCAAACTTTTAATTGATGGCTCAAGTCTGAACATTAATTTGTGCATGCTTACTTGTATGGGTAATAGGGTGTAGCAACAGATCTCAGCAAGGGGCTTCACAGTGGACACAAAGCTGCAGTCTGGCTCAGTGTGAAACTCACAATTTCATAAGTCTCATGACAAAGGAAACATAAATCACTGGACTGCCTGTACATTATGGTGCACACGACAGACGGGAACCATTGTAAACACTTCACTGATGTGGTCATTTCATTATTTCTTCATCATCATTCTTCAAATCTGAAGTGCACATTTGTAATAAATAAGTAGTTATTTTCATATTACAAAAATTGGACTCCCACTGCGATTTAAAATTTGAGCTCACAGACTCCTTAGTGTCCCAAACCTTAGACATGTGTCACATAGTGAATCATAAATAAGAGAGTTCTTTTATTACAACATCAAAGCTATGTCAGATGATTGATTCACACCACATCACATGCATTACATGCACATAGCGCACATACTCTAGTGTGCAATTCAATCTTTTATTATTTTATTTTTGTTTTAACTTCCCCAATATTGTTATGCACCCCAGTATGCTGTGATGAGCTACAACGAATTGGAATGCACTGCACAAAAATGCAACTTTTGTTCAATTATATTATGTATATAATATAATGCACCTGCGTGCATGCCGCTATCTTTGAGTATATCTTCGAACATACGGCTGCCACCATCTTGGTGTATACCAAGATACACTCAAAGATGGCGGCGTGCAAGTTCGTTCTGGAGCTTGTTCTGGATTTTTAGTGTGCGGTTTTGGCTCGTTGCCTCCGAAACAGCAGAAAAATGTGTTTTCTTTGAAGAAAACAAATGGAAACATTTTTCATTTTCATTTGTTTCGTCAGAAAACAATTTTTTTTGTCCTGCACATATCTAGATTCTAGTTTACAACGCTTTAAAACATTTGTTAAAAGTTGATGCATTCTTGTGGGTAGGATATTTTTTTTTCACTAATCTAATAAGATTTTAAGCTATGCAGTCTTGTATTCTTACCTAGGGGTTTAACAATACTTTGAAAAAGTGTTAATGTGGTCTTAACAGATCGTAGAACTTTGACTGGTGTTTGCATCCTTTTCCTGTCAACTGTGCCCATTGCACTTAGCCTATTTTGCTGTGGAGGAGCAATAAATGCTATGTTTAGTTGTGCACCTATTGACAAATTACTTTTTTCAGCAAGGACATTGTGAATCTGCCAGTTTACATTTGACATATTGCTAAGTGGTTTTACTACCCATAATCACCTCAAAATATTAGATTTTGTTATGTGTACAACTTTAGTCTGGTCCCCTGAGCACTGGCCCTCATATCCTGTTTTAGGATGGCTTATGGAGCCACCATTGTGTGTGCTAGTAAGCTGTGTGTGTGTCTCCACAAACATGCAGGCACAGCAAGGCAAGCCACTCCAACGCTCCCCACTCCTTCTTCCTCCCTCCTCCAAGCTAGTAGATAGACAGCTGCTGTACTCTGTGCTTTCCCTTGTGATCTTGTACTGGACATGAAGTTTGGGAAGCTGAAATTAGATAGTTAGAGCTGTTTGGAAACTTGATGACTATAAGTGCTTCAGCAAAAATCTAAAGAAATACTTTCCATGTCAATGTATATTTGTTTGATTTGGATTCACTAACTACTTTAAAGTACATATGTGTTGAGTTGAGCTTGGTGGTCAACTATTACAACTTGTGTTTGGCTAGATATCACAGACATAGCTTGTCTGGATCATTTATCAAAGTAGTTTAGGGATTAATCATTGAAAGAAAAATTGGAGTGCTAACACAAGTAATGACTATACAGTATATGTTCTGCCTCCCCAGTCTAAGGATTGAAAGTGTGATCCCTGTAACTTACAGTTGTGGTGAGATGGCTATAGCTCCCAGTCTCAGTAGTGTTGGCAGGCAGTGACTTAATCCATATAACACCTTGAAGATCGTTTAGAAGTTTATTCCAAACTGTGCATATATGTGGATGAGATGCAGACTGGAACATAATGAAGAAGGGTGGAGCTATCTACACAGACGAAAAATTGAACTATACGGAGGGGTGTTGCCAGGATAACAATGCACACAGCTGGAGAATGTGGGTGTGTTCACAGACCTGCTGGAAACCTGCTGCTGACAACAAGTGAGCTCTGGCATGGAATTTAGGAATATTATTAATAATAATTACAAGTAATTACAAATTATAGAATGTATCTTTCAAAGAACAAAGCATCCATTGTGCCCTTGAGGGGAGCTTAAATTAGATCTGGACTCAAAAATCAGCACACACCAATTATTTTCTAACCAAGACTTCACCCTGCCTGTTAAGGACTAATTATGTGCTGATCTTATAAGTCTTTTCTGCTTCCTTTATAATATTATTTAATAATGCTTTTAAGTTGCATAGATTCCAGTATCTAGGAAAAAAGTCAGTAGGTGCACTAAGCTCAGCTTTTATTGCTCTGCTACAGCAAAATGGGCACAAATCACAGCAAACATCAGTTTTCAAAGATGCGGCCATTTTCAAAGTGCAGTTTGTTAGGACGGTATTAACACTTTTGAAAAGTATTGTTGAATCCCTATAAAAATGTACATACTGTGTATTTAATAACCAAAAATGCATGCATTCTACCATTAAAGTGTATTTTAATTAAAAAAAAAAAACATTTTAATATATTGCACTTTAACAGTACCTAGGTTTGGTGACTGCATTGTTTCCTTTTTTTAGGTTTTATCTCTTTATTTTTACCTAGTGATTATGTCATTAATGCACTTCATGTGCTAGGGTGACAAGGCTCACTCACTGTGCTGTATAAGTAAAATATTTGTATACTTTGAAGCAGCCCTCCACACTTAACATGATCATTTTCACACCCAGTGCAGCGTGTAAATTATATTTTTTTACCTAAGGCAAAAACAAGCAGTTAACCCTTGCAATGCAGGGGTAGCCCCACTGCAAGGGTTAATAAATAATATTAGCAAATCCAGTAAATCAAACCCATGATGAATACCGTAAGATCAAATATGTTGAGCTGTTCCATTCGGCTTGTGGTGAATTCATTGCATGACATACCGTTCAGGATTATTAGAGGCACAGATGGGAAAAGAGATATCCTGGGAGCAGGTTGCCCATATCTTCTGACATGGTATGATGCTCTGTGTGACTGCACAGGTTACACATCTTAGTCTTGGACCCACATGTGGCAAACCTTTATACATTCCATATATGTATAACACATGCTGATTGTAAAACTCTTCTCATACACTGCACATAAACCTGCAGCATCTTTGGAATGTTTCTAGCATAACTAGTTAAAATCAAATTATATATTGAAATAATCATTTCTTATTCAGCACTCGCAAGCATATGTCAGTGATTATATTGTCATGCTGTAAGTTCTGATAAAACTCTTCTTTTCTGTGCCAGGAGCAAGTACTGTAGACAAAATCATCATGGTAGCTTTCAAAGGTGTATGGACGCAGTCGTTCTGGAAAGCCGTCTCTGCAGAATTTCTGGGCACTCTTATTTTTGTTCTTCTTGGTCTTGGCTCAACAATCAGCTGGACCTCAGCGGACAGCTCCCAGCCAGCAGATCTAGTACTTATATCTCTGTGCTTCGGATATGGTATTGTAACCATGGTGCATTGCTTTGGGCATATCAGTGGTGCTCATATAAACCCTGCAGTAACAATCGCTCTTGTGTGTACAAGAAAATTAACACTTGCCAAGTCAGTATTTTATATCATTGCACAATGCCTGGGAGCCATCCTTGGGGCAGGACTTCTTTATCTTATTACCCCGAACGATATCAGTGGAAACCTAGGTGTAACAATGGTAAATATTTAATTTTCATCAAAATCACTCTCTGCTCACACATTTATATACAGGCATTGCATACGTTCTATCTGAACCTCTTTATCTAATGATGTTGTGTTAATGTTAACTCATGGAGACTCTTTGGATAGTTATGTTATTATAACTGTCCATTATGATTTCTAAGAAAGATAAACATTCTAAACAAGTTGGTAGGCCTTTCTACTCCAAAGGAAATTCAGACTAGAACCAATTTGGTCAAAAGTGTTTGGGTTGCGGGAGAAAACTAGCTTAAACATAAAGAGATCCTAGAAACTAAACTCAGTTTCCGTAGTGGGCATCAAACCCAGGACTCAGGAGTTAAACTTTAAAAATGCATTCAAGTACCTTAACTTTTAACAAAAATGTATCTTATTTGTGTATCACTCAGCTTTACATCCTCAAATCATCTCTGAATTCATGTTGACATTGACCATCCTTCTGGAAGGTGGCTACTTTTGTTCCCCATAGTCCCCATGGTTCCTCACTCTCCAGAAGGAATGGCAGTATCAGAACCAATTCAGAGATGATTTAAGGATCTACAAACACGCAAGTAAACTACATTTTTGTAAAGTAAGGTACTCAAATGCATTTTTAAGATTTAACGCCTGAGTCATTTAAGGCTACAGTATAAATCGCTTAAAGTGACATTAAACCCTCAGATTTTTTAACATAAACCAATACTGTAATGTGTGCCTTACTGTAATCCATGGTAGTTTCCCTTCCCTTTGCAGCTGAGTGCCTCTTCCTGTAGTGCTGGCTCAGGTTGCAAACCTACACACAGACGCCATGTATCCATTCCAGAGACAAGGCAGTCTGCTGCAAAACAGAAGTTCTGCCCAGCATGAGAAGAGATACAGATTTAAAAGGAAGAGCAGCAAAGAGAAGGGAAACAACCATGGATTACAGTAAGGCACACATTACAGTATTGTTTTATGTTAAAAAATCTGAGGGTTTAATGTCACTTTAACCACCGTGCGGCCCTAGCTACATGTATAATTTTACTACTTTTCATTTAGAGCCTGTTCACCAAGCCATTGTGCTCTGCAAATCTATACTGTAATGTCCTACCAGAAATGTGATTTTTTGCAAATTGTTTCCAAGCCAGCAATTACCCAGGCCAGAGCCGGGTCAGCTCATCTGCGTGCGGGGTATAGCAACTGACATCTTAATTCTATAGGTATACATCACAGGGCAGCTATATGCTAGCCATATGCCTTGACAGTTAAGAAAGAGTGTTAACCATGTAGATATGTCTATACAACTCAAGTAGAGGCAAGTTTTTTTTTTTCTGAAATGTTTCATCAACATTTGGTGTGGCATCTAAGTCATGCTTACTGCAAACTTACAACTACTGCATAACGTTTGCAGCAATAGTGATCACATCTTAACATCATTCTCACTATTTTTTAATTTATCCTTTATGGTAACTTGTTTTACAAAAATGTTTGTAAATTTCCCATGTCACTTTTTCTTTCTCTAGATTAATGAGAGACTTTCCATTGGTCATGGGCTCTTAATAGAACTTATAATTACTTTTCAGTTAGTCTTTACTATTTCTGCAAGCTGTGATCCAAAGAACAAGGACAGACTACCAGCCCTTGCAATTGGAATTTCTGTTGTATTTGGACATTTATTTGCAGTAAGTAGTTCGTTCATGCTGACCTTTTAGCCAGACTTTCTGTTTGTATATAATTGTATTTTTAGATGGTTCAGAAATTGGCTTTTAAACTGTTCAGTTATGGAGAAGATGTTGATAGTTATTTCTGATGATTAGTAGACATGGTTGTAGAGTTTGAGTGGCAGGCTTGTAAATCTACAACATGGTTGCATGTTATGATCAATTGTTGTTTTAAACTTATTTATAAACTGTAGACCAGATGCAGTTTACAGACCAAGGACAGGGGCTACATGCACCATATGCTTAATGTGAGCATTATCAAGCTGCAAATTAGGCATAAAGAAGGAAGTTTAGTTGTATACACACAAGGCTGCCACTATAACTTCATCGTGGGTAGCAAGCATGCAATTTATTGGAACAACTGTACCAGAGATGCGTGAGACACTTCAATCAAATGCAAAACAGCTATAGTAGAAACTTTTACCTGATTCCTGTTTGTCAAAAGTAAGACACCAATCTTAACCACAGGTTACAAGCAGTTCAAATTAGCTACAAGCTTCAATAAGCAAAGGGCACTGTACAAAGTTACTCAAATGAGTGGCTGTGAATCACAATTTATCTATTAATAGTCTAGTTTCAGTAAACTGAATTCTGATTGGTTAGCATGTCATAATGCATTTTTTGCAAAGCAGTTTTTTGCATTTTGCACTTCATCATTGGCTTTTTAATTGTCTTATTATATACTGTATGTATAACATGTAGGGGTATTAGCTGTTGTTTGACTACCCCCCGGTGTGTGCTATGACAAATAATCATCTTTTGCTATTTATTTCAATTTATTTTATAATTTTAAATACGTATTTCTTTCCCAAAATACTGCATTCTTAATATATGACTATTTTTCTTTAAATAATATATTATACTGCCATATTTGTGTTCTAAGTGTGTGCCAGGAATGTAGAAAGTATTTCTTTTTGCTGTTTGTTTTTTAAATTCCTATTGAAAATTATTATTGCATGGAATGTCCAAATTTTGACATACTCCATTTTACATCCTATAGAAGTGAATTATAGGACCTGCCATACACCATGAGGAGAAGTTACTAAGATTGAAGACAATCTAGAGCAGTTGCCCATGGCAACCAGTTAGCTTCTCTCTTTATTTTTCAAAGCTTAACTGAACAAGCTGAAGTGCCTTAGTTTGAGCTTTAAAGTGTATTTTCACTTTCGCAGCCAAATTGTGATAGTGCCTAATTAAAATTTGTTACGTGTTCCCATTCACATAGCATAAGCTAAAATAATAAATAATGTGTCTTGCAGTTTAAATTGTACTTACTTGCGTTAGGGTTTCTTGTCTTAAGGGTTAGAAATTCTACTTGCTTCTCCTTCTTTGTTGGGGGAGGTTGAGAGGGGTTTGTGTCAATCCCGTCAGTACTGTGCTGGCTCATTTCATTATAATTTGTAAAGTAGATTTAAATACTACCTGTCCCAAGAAAGGGTTAAATGATTTAAAGTCTGGCTTCTGCAGTGTATGTTAATGAGAGAACCACAATCCACACATTTCAGTCCTAAGTCTTTCTATAAGGACAAATCACAGTAAAGGTGCTCAGAAAAACTTGGATTCAGCCATTTTTCCTGCTGCAACAGAACATCTAAAAGTTAAGAAAACATTTTATTTAATTACAGTGTGTGACTGGGGACAAATAACAAACAAACATCTTAGATCTAATTGTCACTAATAATGCAGAGTTAATCGAGGATAATTAGAGGGCTTTTTTTTTTATTTGAATGCAAAAGTGGAAATACACTTTAAGATTCACAGCATTTCCAGGATTTTGCCAGAAGGATAGTGACTCACCCTTACCTAGACACGGACTGTAAGGTAAGTATATTTTTCATTTTTTTTGTTTTGTCACAGTGTAGTGTTATAGGGGGTTGTAAATACAGATGGCCACAATACACAATTGAAAAGAATAAAAGGTACTTAACTTTAGTTACATGTGCTGGGTTACAGATATAGCAGTCTCAACATTGTTTCAGTTTAATCCTCAGCATGGATCACGTGGCCTACAACCATCTTGTCCTGCAGGCCACTGAGTTTCAATGGCCATGATGGTGTCACTTCCATCTCAGAGCCCCCAAGAATCAGCACAATAATTAAACTCAGGACTTAAACCTTAAAAAGGCATTCAAGTAACGTAACTATTAACAAAAATTTATCTCATTTGTGTTTCACTCAGCTGTGTTTCAAATCATCTCTAAATTTGTCTTGACACCATTCTTCCTTCTGGAGGGTCGCAACTTATTTTGTGAAGTAGCCACTGCTCCAACTCACAACACACACAGGGACCATGGCAAACAAAAGTAGCCCCCCTCCAGAAGGAAGGGAAGACAGTGTCAGCACCAATTCAGAGGTGATTTGAGGATCTACAGCTGAGTGATACAGAAATAAGATACATTTTTGTTATTAGTTAAGGTACTTGAATGATTTTTAAGGTTTAGCTCCTGAGTTTAGTGTCACTTTAATTGTGTGAATGTTATTTCTAGTTGTATTGCAGTCTAATGCAAGTTTATAGTTTGAAAATGATTTAGCATTACATGTAGGTGTGCTTTTTCTTACAATGGCAATTTTAATTTTGGGGAAGCTTGATGTAATAAGCCGGCCTATCATTCTAGAGCAAGGTCCTCTTTAAAGTGCATTTGTCACATAATTTAAAAACACGATCAATAAACTGATTTTGTGTTGTCAACCAATATTTACCCTTTGAATTTACAATCAACTAGTTTGTGTCAGCAGAAACTAATTACATGAAACGTAAAGGTATTTAGTGATTTCTCCTCCATGATATCATATTGACAGCTCCATTATGAGTCATGCTATATTCTCAGGAAAACTGGGTCAACACACAAACACTACCTCTACTGTCTCTAGTGTTACTTTGATATGTTGACCTACAATGATTTATTGTAGCAAATATCTCCCTTTTCCAATATTGATTTTAGATAAACTACACTGGAGCAAGCATGAATCCGGCAAGATCTCTTGGCCCAGCTGTCATTATGTGGAAATGGGACAACCACTGGGTAAAATTTTAATTTTAAAGTGTCTATGCTTTCAGGTCCTGTCAAGAGTCCATAAATGGCCACATTACTTTTGAGTGGGTCCAATTCCTGAACCCTGGTCAGATTTTATTGTTTCTGTGTTCTCATTTGAGAGATTTTTGTATCCATTCTTATCCTGGAGACACAACAGGAAGTGAGAGGAAATCTTCTTAAATCGTATGTGGCTCATGCAGGTTAGAAAAAGAGTATCATCCATACAAGCATATGCATCCATGGTTAGTATGTTCAGATCTGAGCAGGAAGACGTGCAGCGTAGAGGATACTGGCAAGATCATCAAATATTTACTCTGCAGTGACATTTCTGTATATTTTTAAAGCAGCAAAATATTAAATAGTATTTAAAGAGGAATGCACATTGACAGTTTTATTTATTTATTTTTTTTGTACTGTAAAAAGTCCAACTTTGACAGCCTTATCAAAACAATAGACTCCTAAACTGCTCAAAGTGCTAACTCTTGCTTACCGAGTGTAAGTGCTGCGGTGCAGAAGATTACAGGAGGCTGATACTACATTGAATTTAGGTACTTGTGCTAGTTCTATGTACTATTGAAAATAATCATTACATGACTTGGTAAGGATGACATTCCCTGAGCTTTAAACACATGTCAGTAAAGTCAGCTTATAATTTTCTAAAGAGAAGCTAAGGATAATATAAAAAATAATCAACTTATTAAAAATTGATGGGAATCACCTTAGCATTACTATTATTATCATTGTTAATACCTATTGTTTAAATGTGCTGACATTTATGATATGATATGTCAAAAATACATTAGGATAGCATGTTTACTTTTCATACTTGGATATTCAAGGGCTTTGTTTTAAATTAAGCCCATCATAAAAGCAATACAGTGGCTTTTGTTGTGGACCGCCTTCTAAAAATACTTTCTCCCTTGCTGTTCTGCTGACCCAGTGGCGTCACTGGGGGGGGTGGGGTGTGTGGCCCGCACCCGGGTGACACCATCGGCGGGATGACACCAGAATGAGTAATTTTGGTGTCACCCCCTCTGAAAAGTCGGGCACTCGGTCATGGACCAAGAACCTGACAGTTGCAGGCGTCCATCACCAAGATGGTCGTCGAAAGGTATCACCGAGATGGCCGCACATGTGCAATGATGTCACGGCGGGGTGTCACCCGGTACCTGCTCCGGGTGACACCTGGCCTCGGGACACCCCAGACTGACACATAGCTTTCATAGTCACTGCCCTGGAAAATAGAGAATATGTCTCCAGCAAATCTTGGATATTATAGCAACGTCCAGAGGTTTTTTTAAAAATAACACAAATATGCAACAGTTTGGAGCCTTGCAAAGTCCCTTTATCAGACATCTCACAAGTCGCATGGAGGAGACCTGCAAGGATGAAACATGTTGCATATTTATGATATGATCCTTTCAATGCTTAAATAGCATAACTTTGCTATAGGATCCAAGGCGTGCTGGTGAAATTTTCTCTATGTTTCATGCAATGCCATTTGACAGTGGCTATAACACCCTGCCCATGGTCATTTGCAGGGGGAATATCTCATCTGCATACCAGCCTGGAACAGATACAGGATCAGGAAAGTCAGGGTAACGTTGGACGTCCATTTAGTTGTTCCCGGTCAGTGACTCAAAGTAATGAAGCCAGAGAGCCAGCATGCAAGCTAGGCAACCAGCATTTTCAGAAGGGGGTACTAGCAATGGAAGCCTCCATATTCATTACAGGTTTCCATTAAAAAAAAAAAAAAAATTTTTGTTTATTTTATAGATATATTGTATTGTACCTATTATTGGAGCGATCTGTGCAGGAGCAGCTTATAATTATATTTACTGCCCCGATGCTGATTTCAAACAACATTTAAAAGAAGCGCTAAAAAAAGCTAAACAAAAAACAAACGGAAAATACATTGAAGTGGGTGACAATCGAAGCCAGGTTGATACAGATGACCTGATCCTTAAATCTGGGACTATACATGTCATTGATATTGAACAGGGGGAAGGAAAGAAAGGAAAAGACTCAGCAAGTGAAATATTATCTACTGTATAACGTGCAATAGGCACAATAATGGTTTAAAAAATGTACCAACAGAAAAAGCCATAAAAGTTATTTTTATACAAGTGCGTATTTGTGGGTCAGCATCAAAAAACAGCCACATGCCTATATTCATAATTACAAAGAAGAATGCCATTGCCAGAGGCTCTGAAAACTTCCATCTTTACTTACTAGTCTCAGTGGTTTGACCAAAAATATTTGTGGTGTACAAGAGTTTGATGACACTGTATTAAACCTAACAATAAAAAGAGCTGTCAACAGTCTTTGATGACAGGCTCCTCTCCCCTTTGACGTGCATGTGACATCTCAAATATTTAATTTTGAGATGGAAAACTTTCAGTAATTTTACCCTTTTTTAAATTGTGGATAGTTTATTAAAGAAGCACTTAATGGATTTTAGACACCATTACTGTGTCAAGATGCTGACCATTGTATAAGATAGCAATGTGATATGAAAGTGTATCAGGCATGAGAAACAAAGTACTGTAAATGGACAGGTTAGATTACAGGGAACTAAGCAAGCCAACAGTAAAGAAATTGTTTGAAAAGCATTTAAAAAAAACACAAAAGCAATGTTGTAGATAGGAATTAATTTATCTCTCCAGCCAAACATGAAAATAACCATTTGCCTTCTACATAACAATCAATAAACTTTAGTTTAATGCAAAAGCTTTAATTCAGTTGCCATTACTTTTCATTTCCCTGTTGACCCTCCCTGTTCGCATATCAGACAAAACTTCTGGTTTGGGGCTATCTTCTTTATCTGGCCCACATTGAATTAGAGTTAGCCTTGGCATTGTTAGCCCTTGCATGTTCTCCATATTATTAGTTATTCTTACCACAGCTCATTGGGCGCTTTCAATGACGCACAAGAGCTCTCAAGAGGAAGTTCCAAGAGTGCCAGCTCTGGACCAGCCCCCACAGCTTCTCCTAGCCTCATTTTCTACAATTACCTCAGCACTACTTAAGGAGCATAGAATAGATGGGTTGTGGCCACATGACTGCAAATAAAGAATTAAAAAAAAGGTTATTTAGCAATTTTGAATACATTTATTTCAGGGGCTGAAATAGCAATGTTCTGCACCAGGTACCACAATTTGCAGGATTCCCCAGTGCGACATGCAGAGTGGCAGCGGTGTGCCGGTTACTGGAACGCGCCCTATGTTCTAGCACCCAGCACTGAAAGAAGTTTCAGTCCAGCATACATTCAGATGCTGGCAGAGGGAGGTGGGTGCAGGCAATTATTTGAGATGCTGCAATCTCCCTCTGATTCCTGGAAGAGATTAGATAGAGCTGAGAAGCATAGGAAATAAATACTTCTTTCCCATGCTCCTCAGCCCCATCGAGTGGCTATAATGCAGTATTTTGCTGATATTACATTCGGCCTGGAAAGGAATAACATTGGTTTTGCCTCCATTCGCACAGAACAATATGTACATGCAGTTATGCAGGACGAATGGCTCTGTGCATTTTTTACAAATAAAATGTCCTGGTTACAGTGATTTGAAGTAGACATTTCCATTCTTTATAGTTTTAACATAGTGGTACTTTCATAGACTGCTACTTCTGCTCTTTTCATATGCACTAATTTTCCTAAAATATGCATGCATGCTAACACTGATGTGACGGACCTAGGGCTGCAGATTCATTGCCCCGGAGAACTTTGTGTGCTGTGGGTATTTTACAGTTTACTATTTTATCTGGGGAGAGCCGGTCACTATGTGACTTGATGGGAACCATTGTTCTAAAGGCAGCAGGTTGGCGGGAGGGGCCATTGTTAGAGTGATGGGATTAAGCTCCTCTCTAAGTAAGACAATACAATGTGGCACCTAGTTGTCTGGGGGAGGAAACTCTTCCATGTAACAATGAACTCTTATCTGATCCTGTCAGATATAAATTCTGTGTGCTCTGCTTCAATAAAGGAGATCTTGTTTCACTCCAAAGTTAGTCTTGTCTGATTCTTGGAGTAAGCCTTCCATGCTATAGTCACTGCTTCTGGTTCCAGCACTCAGGGAATAGGCTGAAGACGGAGATATGCAGTCGGGGTATCAGGGAGTCCGTCGCAACTGATATGTAGATTTTTTGACTGTGAAGGGCTGTAGTGTCTTTAATGTGTGAGCTATAAGTGACAGCCTGCCTTAACCATATTTATACTGTGTTATAGGCAAAAACTGAATAGTTCTTATGTGGTGTCAGTTTCTGTAAAGACAGAGGAAATTGTTACTTTAACACATTACAGTACAACAGAATCCAACACCCCAGTGCTGCAAAAGGGGAATTGTACCTTGTGTGGGCATAGGTTGCACATGCAAACCTTGCACTGACATTTCTTTATACAGTTTAGTTTAGAAAATGCAATAGGGGCCATTGAAGATATAGAAAAACCTAAAGGAAGATATATCTATTTATCTATCTATCTATCTATCTATCTATCTATCTATCCAGTAGATATATTTATAATTTTAGCAAGCACGGGTTTGTCTGGATTCTCTTTGGGATCCAGGATCTGGGAGATTTCAAAGAGAGTTGGGAGAGATGAGATCTCTGGCCCTGGGTCCATGTTTTGGTAGTGACCAGCACTTGAACAGATGGTGTTCTGGAGTCAGGAAGACTTTCCCTGAAGTCAGAGTGGAATCAGCAGAGCTCCTGCAGGGAAATAGGAACAGACGATGTACAGAAGTCAGGAGGACTCCCCAAAAGTCAAAGTGGAGTCAGGTGGTGTGTGTGCTGGAGGCACACGGTGACCCATACAATCCATCCAGGACAATGCCTGGTGTAAATTCTCACCTAAATCTGCAATCATGTAATGCAATGGGTCCTGAGTCAGACAAAGACGGTCCTTCTTTGGGTGTTCAGGTCAATGCCTGGGAGACATTGACACAAATAATTGGCTGTCTAGTGACAGGGCGTTCTCAGGCTCCCAAATTGAGGCAGCAGTTTAGGAGCCTGAGACTGACAGAACCACTGGTCACCATAAATGGAAGAGATATCACCTTGAACATGGACTTTGGCGAGTAAAAGACACATTTGGAAAGGGTTGTTAGAAAGAAGGGTAACATTTACCCAGAGATGGGTTTTAAATATCATCAATGCTAAACATTTTAAATAATGATAAATACAAAAAAAATGCTTTAAGTATAACAGCAAATCTAAAAATTGGTCCCAGAATCTCAGCAATTGTTCCATTAGTTTATGTGAACATAATGACATTTAGAAAATATGAAATATAAGGAACGTGAAAACAATTAATGCCTTTTTTGAGAAATGCCTCAAGGTTATAACAAAGTAATAGCAGATCAGAAACTGTATGTAATCAATTAGACAACACAGTTTGTTTATTGCTTTAAAGGGGAACATTTGTTGACAGTATGCATGAAAACAAGCCTAGGGGACAGAAATTAAGTGTGTAAGTCATCTAAAGCGATGATTGTCTAACAATCAGAACCAAATGAGTTTCCTCAGAACAAACTAAGAATAATGATGCCATTGAACATGCAATATCAGTACAAGTGCCATAAACTGGTAGAAACATTGCATTTCTTAGGCACATTATAGAACAAAGGTGTACTGTATGTCCCAAACATACAGCAACCAATAATATACACAGCATTTTGTCTGGGCCATAAAGAACCATTTGAAATTCACACAGTGTATGGCTACCTTTTACACATGATTTTTTCATCAAGTGGTTATAGTCTTGCTTTCACTGGACGACAGGATTTGGCCAGTAGTTCAGTGAGGATGTCTCTATTCTAACTGATGTAAAACTGTCTTGCTGCTGGCCTATTTCTATCAAACTATCCTTAGAAATTAAGTCTCTGCAGATGATACAGCTGTGAAGAACTGGCGAGCAGCAGGAGTTTTTTTAATGAGGGAGAAACTTTATTAGAGACAAAGAACAAAGGCTTGGGCATTACTACAAGAATTAAGAGACTGCAGAGTTTACAGCAGTATAAAATTGGTCAGTAGCAAGGCAGTTTTAATCAGGCATAATAGGCCCAACTGGTACTTGCCCAACCTTTATTTTATCTATAGAAAAAGGATTGCAGTGAATGTGAGTTATATGATGGGAGATGGTTTAGGTGCACAATATTCTTGTACTGAGTTTATTTTTCATTCAAATGACACAGAAGGGCGCTGTAAACAAAATGCACAACCAAGAACAGATGGTCAATCATGTCCCACATGTTATGGCATTAAAAGGTTTAAACAAGCCTATGGCTGCAATAGCAATCATGAGTTTATTTAAAAATTTGTATGGCTGGCTCTTGGCTGTAATATAGAAATGATCTAGGTGCTCTACAGTCACTTAATCACTTTTACAGAGTGGTGATGTGCCCTCACTCACCTGCTGTGTCAGTGAAAGGGTTAAGCACATCAAGCTTAAAAAAAGACCCTATCAACATAAAATTAAAAAGAATGAAAAAGAAATGAAGACCCAAACACAACACCCCTAAAAAAAACGGGAGCCTTAAAAAACAACAACAACAAAAAAAACGACTGTTTTAAAGGGAAGCCTTGCAGCAAAAAAACGAGAAAAAAAAACAGTTTCATTTAAAAAAAGGCCCTAAGGATTAACGGCAAACCTGAACATTTGACCATAAGTTCAACTCGAATCCATGCTGTTTGCAGTTTGCGTAGTTGGCAAGCAAAATGGCCGGATTTTGCCAGTTTGCCTGTCCGAACCTCCAGCTGCTACATCCAGAAGTCATTCATTTAGGGGAGGTCTCACTGCCGCTAAATAAATAATTTAATTTGGCTTTGTTGATTTTAATAAAGATACTAATTATACATATTTTTTTTTATTATTTGGTGCTAGCAGTGTGCTAATTTCTTACCATCCTTTCGTTTTTTGGGCTTTATATTAAATGTCTTTTACTCTGCAATGCTATTTAGTACTTTTCAAGCTAATGTGTCTTGTAAGGACTGACAGCTTTGTTAAAACCCATAAAATTACTTTATTGCAACAGTCCACATCATTTTGCTGTATTTTTAGTTTAAATTGAAAAATGCATATTAATGAATTCTTATGATGCCTAAAATTAAAGAGAATGTAAAAATGTAAAAAGCTGTGACATATCTTGTCACAATAGCTACAATAAATTAAAGAGACTTTAATCTGTGAATGATTTACAGGTCTATTCACAAAAGGCTAAGGGTTTGGAGAAGGCAGGAGAAGTAAACATTCTAGGACAATAGAGCTGACCTGGAAAGTGAGCTGAATTGGAGACTTTTTCCAAATCAGCTATTTTGTCCTAGATTGTTCACTTCTCCTGCCTTCTCCAAACTCTTCACCCTTTTGTGAATAAGCCTGCATGTGTTTGTTGAATTCCATCATTAACAAAGGTAATTTAAGTCTAGATACCTATGCCAAATTCATCAGTGTCAGTATGCGTTAATTTGACAATAACGTTGAGAACAAAATGCCTAATGTAAATTCCCTGCACATGTTTTTTATTATCAGCTGTAAAAAGGACAAATGTGTCAAAGACATTCTGTGTTTCGTTATTTTACACATAATAGTTTTATTCATATATTTTTTAAATGTTAAATACATTTTTTTATTCATTATATTGCACTGGGACAGTTGCAGCCCTTTAAGAGTTCGTAATGCTGGAGGGTAGGGATGCACCGATACCGATACTAGTATCGGTACCGATACTAGTATCAGTGCTGATACCGATACTAATACTAATACCGAGTATTTGGGCGAGTACTTATACTAGCCCAAATGCTCTGATACCTTTCCAAATACTGAAACTTCTGGTTAGAGGGAGATTTCCTCTGACCGGTAGTGCCGCGAGGGAACATGGAGCCAGGAAGCTGGCTCCATGCTGTTTGGCCAGCTTGATGCTGATTGGCCGGGAAACCAGCTTCCCAGCCAATCAGCAATGAGCCAGGCAAACAATTCTGATAATATGGTGACACGACCCCCACCTTGCCGACAAATCATTCCCCTCACATAGATCCTCAGCAGCAGTCATTACCATACCAGTCCCTCGGCCAGCTGGGCAGACACCACTCTCCAAGCCCTTGCGAATCTGTCCACTTCTCCTGTGTGCACAGCGCCAGCACCGCCTGCTTGATGTCTGAATGAGAGCACTGGGCAGTCTGCACATGTGCAGTAGCAGGCTGAAGGTTGATCATGTGGGCTCTGTACACACAGGAGACGTGGCCAGATCCAGGAGAGCTTGGAGAGCGATGTCTGCCCAGCTGGCCGAGAGACATCTGTGGCATGGTAATGAATGCTGCTGAGGATCAATGTGAGGGGAATGAGGTGTCTGCAGGGTGGAGGTTGTGTCACCATATTGTCAGATCTGTTTGGCCAACCTTGATGTCGATTCAGCAAGGAGTCAGCCAAACAGAATGGAGTCGGCTTCCCGGGCACACACAAAGCCGGGCGGTGGGTAATGACATGCAGCCTGGCCAGGAAGCTGACTCTATGCTACCGGAAGTACCGGTATCGGTACTCAGTACTCAGTATCAGTGAGTACCGAAATATAAATATCGGTTCTCGTATACTCGATATCGAAAAACCGGTATCGGCGCATCCCTACTGGAGGGGTTACATGGACCTTCTGATTATGTGATTGGCTTTCTTCTGATCATGTGACTGGGAGCCCATCCTACCAGCTCCTGATCATCACTGTGTGACTGGGAGCTGTCAGTGACAGGACTATCACAGTGAATGCACTCCCAGCACGGAATGAATTCTATCTCTGTGCTACTACTTACTGTATATGCATACAGCCGGCGGCAGTAGATTACATAGCACTAGTGAAAACTTGTTTTCTTTTTCAAGTGTATCTATTTACAAATAGATACATTTACAGCTTTAAATGGAATGGGGAAAGGTAGGAACCCCTTGTCAGGTTTTAATACTATCCGGGGCTCCATTATTCTGGTGACAATGTTTTACAAAACAGAAAGTGAGGGAAAGTCTGCACCAGGAAAACAAACAATAAAAAGCTGACAGATGTTCTAGTGTTCCCCTATTTAACTTGAAAAGGGTTTTTAACTTCTGTCTGTGTTGTTAGAGAGTTTCCCGCACTTCCTGTCTGGTGAAAACAGAGTCACCAGAATGAGAATAATCTCTCTAAAGGAGTCATTGAGAGCAGTAACACTTGATAGGTGTTCTAATCCTTCCCCTTTCCATTCAAAAACTAGAAAATAATTGTCTATAGATATACATTTACTTTTATTGATGGAATTATTTTAAAAATAGATAATAATAGTTTAGAAGATCTGCATTTCCCTATCTTTTGGCTTCATGTCCGACAAGTGACAACTGTCAAGCCTCATCATTAACTCACAGCACATTTAGTAGGTCTGTGAAGAGACCAGGACTCTCTCACATAAATAGCCTCCGATGACAACTTAACCTGTTTATTATGTATCCATATTAATTGACCAAGGACTTGGCCAGCCGCAGATCTTAGCTTTCACATAAGTAATAATGTACTTAGAACATTAGAATTCATCAGTCACTGAACCAAACTTGCCCTTAGAAAATTTGCTAGACACCAACTGACAGTCACAGAGCATGACAAATGTCATGGGATTGCAAATGGCACTTCATGCCATAATAAAACTGCATATAATATCAATAAACAAACAAGTCAAGAGTTTGGATTATAATGAATGGGGCACTTTACTGGTTAACCAGTTTTAATGTAATATTTTAATTAGCATTAAATAAATAAACAATGTTGCTCATTCATAAGACCCTCACAACCACAAATATATAAGAAATATTAAACACAAAATTCCACAAGCCAGACTTGTCAGATTATTTCTAAACCTCCAGGATTACATTAATATGGTGAATCATACCAGCACATTTATGGCCATATATTTCAGCCATCACGCTAACAAAAATGCAAAAACCTTGAAGTCCATTGAGAAATGATCTTCTTATAGGTCTAAGTTTGCAGGCTCATACTTGTCATTATTTATATCTGACTTAAGAGCAATTTTTTTAGAGGAAGAAAGGAGAGAACGAACATCAATAAAGTCACCTTTCTAATGTTTATTTTTCACATTAGCAGACAAATGGAAACCCAGTAGGGAAAGTAGTCACGATATGTTTCTTTCAATCACATTTCAGGAATACCTGATGGCTTGCATGATATGAAAAGTGCAGAATGCCAACAATCAGAAGTACTATAAATAATAAGACTCGGGCTGCAACAATGAGTTTGTAGCATTAGCATGTGGACATGCAGATTATGTAACCATAGAAACAGATGAAGATGTAAGAGGGGAATTAGACCATAGAATAGCTAGAGCAACAGAACCAAAAGTACCCAAATTAAAAAAGGCAGGAGAAGAAGTAAGGTGTAGGTGCACATGAATGCACCTTTTGGAAACCCTGCTCGGCACTGAATCTCAACGGCAGCCATCAGGGGGAGAAAGATATGTTGCTTTTCCAGACCCTCTTCACCAGGCACTCTGCAATCCGAGACACACGACTGGTGGCAAGCAAAGGGAGACTGGGAATGGATAGCCAGTGTTTTTGTTGCTGTCTTTTCTCTGCAGCCTCTGGATGCTTAGTTAGTGTAGCTGGACCAGCTGTAGGAAGAAGAGGCTATCAAGCTCTGCATGATAGCGGAAAACCACAGGGGCAAGGATGCCATAAAGCAGCTATGCAGGTGCTGACTCACATCATGTCATATGCCGAAAATGCCTGTTCAAAGAAATGAAATGGGGACAGAACAAAAAGGTGAATAAACAAAGCACACTCATAACAAGAACATTTCATTTGCGGCCATTGCAATTCCATTGCGGAGTGCCCCTTAATTCAGATGCCCTCCCTTTTCTAGACATGTGCGATTCGTTTTGTTACGAATCGAAATTCGTACGAATTTTCCTGATTAAAAAACAACTACCACATCGACTGCAATATTAACAGAGGTATTTTTGCTTTTTAACTTCATCATAACGAATGTTCATAAAGTTACGAAAATGTGCCGAAACTAACGAAAATACGTATTTCGTACGAATCCGAATTGAGTTTCGGATACGAATTACGAAATACGAAATAATGGATATTACGAAACGGAACGAAATGGAACACATTTTTTGACGGCGCACAAGTCTACCCTTTTCATTACACTGACAGACATACATTCCTGTATTCTCAGGCAAATCTAGGTTTTGCTGCATATTGCAACTCAAACCCACCAGAGAAAATTCTAAAACAAATTTAAAAACGATTATTCCAAAGTAAGAGTGGTTTAAGTCTATCTGCTTGTGTACAAATAGAATGGATTTATAGATAGTCAGATAGTCATTACATAGTTTTGGTAAATAATAAAAAAAAAAGGATCATGTACAGAGATTACAGAATTGGATTTTAATACGTATGGCTAAGTGTATTGTGAATATAAGTGTGGCTTATTGCAACAGCTTGACCATTCGAAGTGTCAAGCTATTCAATATGCATAAACAGCATGTTATAACAGATGTAAATTGTACAGATATAATTTACTGGGTGTGATATACATCCTTAAAAGTAAGTATTGATTACATAGATACAGATATAATGGAACACTTCTACACCTCTACCAGCTTCCCAAACTGTGTTGGAGCTCTAGACGCCAAAGACATTCGCATGAAAATGCCGCCCAATAGCGGGAAGAGGCACTGGGATGCCAGTAAACATTCCCTTGTATTGCTGGCTTTGGTAGACAGCAAGTACAATTTTATCACCATAGATGTGGGTGCTTACAGGTCCACTAGCTGCTGCAGTATTTTTAAGAAGTCTACCTTGGGTCGCAAGCTGAAAGAGGGGAAATTTAAGTTTCCAAAATACAAACCTCTGCCCGGGTCAAGTGGAGGTGAGCCTATGCTGCACGTCTTTGTTGCCGATGAGGCTTTTGGACTTTCTGAGAATATCCTGAGGCCCTACCCCACCAGGAACATAACTCCCATCCGCAAAGTCTTCAACTACAGGCTGGTCCGTGCGAGGAGGACGATAGATGGCGCCTTTGGAATCTTAGCCAACAAATGGCGTGTATTCTATTCTCCCGTTCAGTTAGAAGCCAACTTTGTCCAGGACATCATAAAGGCGGCTTGCGTTCTGCATAACGTGGTGCTTTCAAGAGACGGATTTGTATTTGAGCACATCCTTAGTAACCCGTTACATGACGTGTCATGGAGCACCATCACCGTCCTGTATAATAATAATAATCTGTGGCATATGTCTAGTGGAACTTCTGTTCTTCTTTGAGGCAGTGATAGAATATTGCCATTCTTATCTAAGTAAATTCAAATACAAATCAGTGATTCCCATTAGATGCAAATGGTGGTGGAACGTTATACATTGAGTGGCAGCCACATGATAAATAATGAATGAACATCTAGGAAAGAACAAATTTGCCACATTACCCCTTTGTAAACAGTCCCATAAAAATGATACCTATGAGAACCTCAATAACCATAAATCCACTAAAAGACCTAAAACTTTATTAAATCAACCACAAGAATAACTTCAGACATCAGGCCAGACTTCACTAATGATTTATTTTATTAGTTTGAGCTCAGCAGGGACATTTCAGCTCTCAGCAGTATTGCTTTCCAGCCATTCTCGTGGTTACCCAATATAAAATAAAAATGTAACTTTTACTAAACACACATGCGTTTTCGGGTGGACTGGATGCTGTACAACAGGGGGAAGAAACCTTTTCCACATTAAGTGTCATTTTTACAAGCATTAGACAACTGGTGTTTAGTAAAAAAAATAGTACGCCATAGTCTTAGTTAGTTTTCAATTTTTGCACTTATAGTACTGCTAATGGCAAGATAATCTCATTCATCATTATATCATATTTTTGTTTACCTTGCTGTTAGCAGCACACCTATGAGCGCACAAATTGAATAACTGGTGCACACACAAAACATGTTCATATTTACATGTACACTGAAAAGTACACTAGACTTACATTTTAGTGTGATCCCTGTCCCTGTTTTTCATGGCTTAGTTTGTGGTATGTCTGGCCATAGGTAGTTCATTTTAGCAGAACAATTGCTTTGTGAAAATCTCCCAACAGGCTACAATGGATACTTGAATGTTTGGTCAGTGTTTTTTGTGGAGCTCTGGGAATATGCATGTCCACAGTAAAGATGTTGTGAGCTCAATCTTCTGCTTTTGTCACACATAAAAAATTATTTAAAAAACACAAATGTTTTAAAGTCACCAGCCCCACATACAGGCGTGCAAATATGCGTTGGGTGTGCATACGTGTGAAAACGACAATTGCGCCAATTAAACTGCACATGTTACATATCACTGCAAACTTCAGAGTGAGGGCAATAATTTTAGGGCCATTATTCACTGATCACACTAAACTGATGAGCGGTAAAAGCTTTTAAAGCGTCGCCTATGGCCAATTTTGGGTATGATTTTTTTTGTGATTTCGCGGGTGCACGCATTTTTAAAGCTTGACATGTTTGTTGTCTATAAGTATAAGAAAATATGGACACCGGCACTCCAAAGTAGAATAACGTCTTTTATTGACGTTCCATGCAACAATACACTAATTGCATAAAGATAGGAATAAAACCAAGTGCATCTTCATATTCAAGGCAACGCATGACATATGCATGAAAAACTATAATTAATCGATGTGCAATAAAGAGCATCATCTGACACATATGTAAACCCATAAAGCCGAACGCTTGGGCACATATGTGGTGCATAGTAAGAAGCGGAGCAACATACAAGCGGAAAAATAGGTCGGATCAAAGACAAAAAAAGGAGAAAGAAAAAAAGCGGAAAACACCATTGTAATTGTGAGTGTTAAGTTATCCAGTCCCAGCTGTGGTGGTAGGGCCACCCAAGGGGGAGGGGAAAAAAAGGAGAAAACTAAAAAAACATGATCAACCATATGGTACGGGATGCCCTGATAAAATCGCGTTTAGCGATCTGGTAAGAAGCATGTCAGCGTGAGGCTTGTGTTGAGGCCCCTGGGTATGGTGGTATCTAGTGTGTGGATCCAGTCGGCTTCATGTTGGAGAAGGTACCTATCATGGTTCCCACCCCTATGTGGTGTTGCCACATGTTCGATAACCATCCCACGTAACTCGTGGGTCTGGTGTCGAAGGTTGGCAAAGTGGACAGCTACCGGTTTGTTCAGATCTGGAGTATCACCGGCTGTGATCTTGGTGATCGCAATTCTAATGTCGCTGCAGTGTTTTTGAAACCGTCGTTTGAACGGTACCATGGTCTTGCCCACGTAGACAAGGCCACATGGACACTTGAGTAAATAGACACATGCTTCGGTGACACAGTTTAGGTAGCCCCTGATGCGGTATCGTTTGCCACTGTGGGGATGTGCAAACGTATCTCCCACAATGAGTGCACTGCAGATGTTGCAGTTATAGCACTTGTAGCAACCTGTGCGTTGCAAAATCCTAGTGGGCGTGCGCAAGTACTTGTGTCTGGGATCAGCCTGGACCAAATGGTCCCTCAGGTTTCTACTGCGGCGGTATACCTGCAGTGGTGCTGTCTTAATCTGGGTGGCTAGACATCTGTCAGCTTGAAGAATGCTTAGATTATTGGTGGTGGACCTATGTATTAGGCTTGATGCACCGTTAAACTTCTGAATAAATGGAATTGTATCCACTGAAGGTTTATCCTTCCTCGTCGTGGGCGACATCTTGGTGATGGCTTGGTCAAGGGCACGGTCTAGTATGGTTACCGGGTAGCCCCGTTGCTGGAACTTGCTATACATGGCTTCAAGTTGTGCACAGCATGCGTCCTTGTCAGAACAAATATGCAGGACTCGCATGAACTGGGATATGGGCAGATTGTCCAGTAGGTGTCGGGGGTGGGAGCTTCAGTAGTGTAAGATAGCATTACGGTCGGTGGGTTTGCTAAATAGGGTTGTATGCAACTGACCCTCAGACATATTGATCAGCACATCAAGAAAAGTGATGTGGTCATTGCTGAACTCCGGGTTGAAGATAATCCCTGGAAAAATAGAGTTGAGAAACTCGGTGAAGATATGGAAGGTGGCCGTCTCGCCCTGCCATATCACAAAAATGTCATCGATGTAACGGACCCAAAATACCACATGGTTCGTGAATAGCTCTGTGGGCGAAATGAAAATCTCTTCCAAAAAGCCCATAAACAGATTAGCGAATGATGGGGCAGCAGAGCTGCCCCATCGCGGTCCTCTTGGTTTGCAGGTACATGTGATTTTCAAACATAGAAAAAATATTTTCCAAGACAAAACGTAAACAAGATAATATAAACTCTGTGGGTATTAGATTATCTTTGGAGAGACCTAGGAAATGGGAAACTGCGTCCCGTCCAGATTCATTGGGGATGCAGGTGTATAAGGAAGAGATGTCCATAGTGGCCAAATGCCATCCATCCCTGGTCGTTTTGAACTGTTGAAGTTTATGCAGAAAATCACCGGTGTCCCGGTGTATTGTTGCATGGAACGTCAATAAAAGACGTTATTCTACTTTGGAGTGCCGGTGTCCATATTTTCTTATTTTTACCCAACGTGACCCCGCCTTTTATATTTTACCTAAAATATGGGTAAGAATAAATATTTGTTAACATAACGTAGGGAAAACAGTTTTTTTTTTTCAAAATTTACGGTACTTTTTTCATTATATAGTAAAAAATAAAAACCGCAGTGGTGATTAAATACCACCAAAAGAAAGCTCTATCTGTCCCCAAAAAATGGTATAAAATTAATTTCAGTACAGTGTTGCATGACGGAATAAATGTCATTCAAAGTACCGCATCACTGAATACTGAAAAATGGCCTGGACAGGAAGGGGGTGTAAATACCTGGTCAGCAAGTGGTTAAAGACATATGAATATCTTTTCTCTTTCTTTTCTCTTTTCTCTAAAATTGTGGCAGGTGTGGAAATATCCTGTATAAGGGGAAATTTAAAGCAGATGTAAAGTCCATATTCTGTGGCCCATTGGCAAAACCCAGCTCTGTGAATTTACATCATCTGGTGAATTATATGAATTAACATTTTTTAGATTTCTACTGTGGGTGGAGAGAACTTACTTTTTGATGAAGCAAATGCCCAGGATGGACATATATCAATAAATTCACAGGAGCAATATAATTAGTGATAACAACAAACAAAAACAAAACTGACAATGGGTTGAACAGACTGCACATTATTGCCCCTTTGAGGGGTATACATATATACTTAAACACAAATTTCAATCAACAACTGGCGCCAAAGTTCATCCTCCACAGGGGTATAAATGCCACGACTTTTCACAGGTGGCAGCACTTATGACAGTCCTGGTGTCTGAAGGTCTAGCAAACAGGAAAAAAGTGCACCTCTCTAATGTAGAAGTCTTAAATAAGTGGAGATGCTAAAAGCAAGAACAGTACTCACAAACAGGCGATAGCTGAAAGCCTGTGATTTGCGGAAATGAAAACATCAGAAAGCAGTCACATCAAAGGCATGCAGTTTAGAGCGAACATCCTTCTAATTGCATGAAAGATGCAGTTAACATGTTTCTGGGGCAACACCCCCCTTCAAAAGAACCTAGTTACTTTACATATGAATAAAACCCTTATTATTTAAAAATTAAAACCCTTGTTATTTAAACATGAATGCATTGAGTTAGTATGGTCCTGAAATGTAAGGGATACATATGCGTAATGCAGAGTGTCTTTATATTGTTGCATATGTGTTGCGTGCCCCTTATAACCCGATAATAGGATCTTAGCTATTGGAAAATTACAACACAATGAGGGGGATTTATCAAAAATGGAGCCAAGAAAATCCAGACCAGTTGCCCATGGCAACCAATCAACTTCTGTCTTTCGTTTTAAAAGCTTAACTGAATAAAGAAGCTGCATTGTTACTACGGGAAACTGCTCCAGATTTTGCCTGTTCTGCTTTTGATAAATTCCCCCCAATGTGATTTCTGACCATCAAATTTGCACCATTATCCCTTTGGTTGTGGCAGAGTCCAATTTAGAATATTTCATTATGGAGTTAGCAAAGGCTACAAACATATCACTGCATATGAGAATTGGTAATCAAATGAACTTCCCAGACCTGGCAGCACATACATCTCTCCCTGTCCTCCACTTCCAGGCGGACCTTATGGAGCCAGTAACCTGTGCGGGTGGCCCTGTGTGTACTTGTTTGCCTACTGCCTTTTCTATTTTTCTTTGCAGTATATATTCTTAGTTAGATAGAAGGAAGTGCCCACCTAATGTGGGTTGAATCTGTATACGATGGGAGAAACATTTAAGCTTTAGTTGCTCAGAGGATAGAAACCTTACCTCCCATATATATGCATATATTTTTATTCTAGATTGAGATCTACTGTATCTAAACTGTTTAAGTCCATAGAATAAAATTATGCTCTTATCGCAACTTGATTAAAAGTTAGAGGTAGCTTTATCTTATCTTTTAACAGCAGACAGATATCATGAGCTAAATTTAAATCTATTGAAGATATCATCTCTACGTTGAAAGAGTAGAAATAAATTATGTAACAAAACTACAGAAAAGGTAATTTTCAAAAATCTTTTGAGATTTTCACATTTCGGAGTTCTGAAATATCTACAGACATTCAGATCTCTAAAATCTACACAGTATAACAGGAGCATAATGAGCATGATTAGTAGATATGTATTTACTATACTGGGCTTGTGTAGCATAATTTCAGCACAAACAGACAGCAAAACAGATTGAACCAAATAGATTGGTAACAAAAGAACTGAAAATCCAATTAAAGTGTCTGTTTGACAAAGTGCTAATCTCCTGTTTTATTTCTCAGAATTTACATCACTATGCACTAATTTGTAATGTGGGAACAAATTCATTTTAGAGTAACTTCACATCGCGCTAGTTCAGCTTCACAGCCGGATGCAAAATTTTACAAAGCTCAGTTAAGAATGTCAGTCTTCTGCAGACAATTGATTTAGAAATTGTGAAATAGAAAGTTAAAAAAAGGATAATTGAACTGTAATATAAATTATAACCTTGTCCGTGCCAGCAATTCAATCATAATCCTATTGATCCCAAAAATGCAGTGGAAATCTTGGCTTTCCCAGTAATTGTACATTTACAGTAATTGTACATAATCAGTATTGCACATTTTCTAAACAATTAGCAAGGAAACTAAAATTGTTCATTGTACATCCAGATTATTTGTAGAGAAGTCTTGCTTTATACATGTCCTTCCAAATATGACACATGTACGAGCCACCACTAAGTATTCAGTACAATAGGTATTTTCTTGGATGTATTTTTAGTGGGATGGAAGATACAAACATGGGAGCTGCATCTATGTGGCTTCTGATGCATGCATTCTGGTCTGATATTTCTTTGTGTTGCTGTACTTTTGTGGGAGATAGGGCTCCCTTTTAGTAAGGTTGCTCTTAGTTTATCTATTGTTCTATATATACTGAATGTCCCAGCTCAAGTGCTCACAAAACCACACATCACAGAGAAGCTGGATGTGGCAATTCAGTTTAACCTAAATGTACGCTGGGTTCTCTGTGTGCTGGGGAATGGTCACACTGTTCAGTAGATGTGAACAAACTGAGCAAAGTTTGGTTCACTGGATACTGAACCCAGGATAAAACAGTTTGAACCCGAACAAAAAACCTTAACCCCAAAAAAATCTATGAGAGCTGATTTTTTTCTGGCCTGTTTCCATGCCGATATATGCAAGCTTTTGTTTTAAATAGGCCATATGGAGCTGAACACATGGGCAACAGGTACCAATGCAATAAAAAAAAAAAATACAATTCAGAAGGGAATGGTTCTATAAATGCAGCCTAAAGGGCACCATTCAAAAAAACCTGGGATGCCTTAAACCTGAATGTGAAGTTGCCCACCAGTATATTACTCCAGCTGGCTTTGTTCTGTTTGCAAAAATGGATGGATAAAAGTCTAGTATGGTCTCTGAGGAGGACCCATGGCACTGTTTTCTTAAAACGGCAGTACACATTGTTTACAAAAAAGTGTACTGTCCCCCAAAAAAAGGTGTGATGTCCCCCTCAAAATTGTTTTTTGAGGGAGAACTCAAGCAAAAATGTAAAACAATCTAAAAAGAAGGATAGGGGAGCCCCCAAAAAATCCATACCAGACCCTTGTCCAGGCATGCAGCTTGGCTGTCCAGGAAAAGAGTTGGGCAGTAAGAGTTTACCTCCTCCCCACTCCTGAATCATACCAGGGCACATGCCCTCACCATTGGGAGGGTACCTTGCAGAGGGGTACAAGACACCTTGATGGCGACAAGGACCTAATCCCCACATCACTAGTTAAGTGGATGTGGGGGTTTGTAGGTGGGACTTATCAGAATCTGAAAGCTCTCTTTAAAATATTTTGCGCTCTCCCCTATGTGAAGGGTTATTTGGTCAATGTCATCACCTGGGATCCCCAGCCAGAGTGTCATTTGCGATAGGAATAGTGATGGGGGAAGCAGTGAGAGCAGCGGAAGGTTGTCCTGTCATCGGATCGTTGGAACATTGTTCATTATGATTAGTGCTGGATATAAATCGCTGGGCAACATTACTGACATTGGATTTACATCAGGAGACTTTTTTTTAAATAATTTTAATTTCATGGTGTTTGTTTTTTTTTGTGAACAAGTATCCAAGGGTACTCATTCACATAGGAAGAAGGGCTGGATATCTAAGAGCTTACAGATTTCAATAAAGGTGGAGAAGGGGCCCTTGTCCCTCAACACTGGAAAAGGGTCTGAGCAGAATTTTAAGAGGAACCCCATGCTATTTTTCCTGTCTTTTTTTCTGTTCCGCGGAGCTACATAAAGTAGCTCCCTGAACATGTTGTTTTAAGTATTTGTGTATTTTGACCTTGACCTTTAAGCTGTCTGAAAAGACATTCTCTCTGCTAAGCAGCCTGTTAAAATGTATATTTTTTTACATTGGTACATGTCCCCCATAGAAGTGCCCTGACCATTTTTTAAACAATAGCTTGCCTATTGGCCTTGAAATATGAAAACATACAAGATACACTTCCCATAGACTTCATTGGGTTTCGGCGGACTTTATGCTAGGTTTGTCAAACCTTCCACGAACTAAACCTGGTAGGAGTCGGTCGTCCTTTGTGAAAACAAGTATTTTTTTTTTTTTTAAACACAGCAATTATTTATGATACACAGTACTTTAAATGAAATATAATTTATTTAGGGTTTACATGTACATTTATTGTGGAATCATTTTACAAGACTACATAATTTTTCTCTAATTCACAATGCAATATAATTTCATAGCATGTGTTTCCAATTATGCAAAAATGGTTAACAACACAACAATAGTAAATAGTGTATAAAGCCATGTTTTAAAATATATATCATTGATGGGATTTCTTTTATTTATTGTGTGTACTAAAAAATCTGTTCCTAATACAGAACACATTTTCTTTGTCATTTGTTTTTCACATGTTAAGACATTTAGCCAGCCATTTCATGACAAATTATTGTGTGATTGCAATGCCACCTTGTGGAAATGGAACATATAATGTAAAATGAATTGTAGAATGTAGGGATGGTACAGGGGCAAAAGAACAGAGTGCTCAAGTCAGGGTGCTGTACTCAAAGCATCCAATAAGACGGTAGCTTACACCAATATCTGATTGGTTGTAATGCATTACGCACTGCACCTTTGCTTACTTGCTCCTTGCACTGCTTGATGAATAAGTCTGTTATTAGACATGTATGGTTTGTTTCATTCCGAATTGACATTTGTGCGAATTTCTGCATTCAGATGCATCTGAATTTGCGAATTACAGAAATAATGGATCCAAACTAATCCAAATGTTTTTGATCATGAATTTCAGATGCAACCAAAATGTTTCCCAAATGTCATTCAGAATGAAACAAAGGAGCAGAGAGCTGTGTGCTATTTTGTGACAGTTATCTGCCTCTTTGTTGACATTCGGGAACATCACGAATGTCAACAAAGTAGCACTCTTACAGTGCTATTATTGTTTGTAGCACAAACAATAAAAAAAAACAGTGTGCGGTTCCCTCCGTTAATTCATACCAGACACTTTAGGTCTATTAAAAATGTTAAGGGGACCCCAAACACCAAAAAAACAAAAAATAAAGCCTGGCCCCCCCCCCCTAAAATCCCGTACCTGACCTTATGCAAGCAGCAGCTCGGCAGAGCAGGAAAGGGGGGACAAGCATGCGGCCCTCCCTTCTGCACCATACCAGGCAACATGCCCTCACCATGGAGAGGGTGCTCTGTTGGGGAGGCACCCAGATCCCGCAACCCCCTTGTAAATGAGTAAAGGGTAGTTGTTACCCCTACTCATTCACCAAAAACACATTCAACATGTAAAGAAATACACAACACCGTCAAAAAGTCCTTTATTTAAAAAAACACAACACGGGTTTGACAATTTTGATTAAAACCAAAAAAAAACAAAGTCAATCCTACATTGATCACCTCATCCAGCAACGTAAATTGTCCCACAGACCCGACAACATGTTTACATTGGGGAGTGGGTGAGAAATAAACAAAGCCTGCTATTGGCTATTTCAAATTGACTAGCATGTCCTTGCACCAAATCCAGCAAGCTAAGCAGAAATGGCAACTGCTCCAGTAAGGTGGCCATGAACATGATGTAATAGCTGTAATAAAAGTATTGACATTTCTTTTCTTTTAATTTCACATTCTTTTACTAACTATTTCTCAACATTTACATACGGCTCAAGCTGTCATACAGAAGTGACAGTGACAAGAGTTATATGCTATATGTTAGCATTTAGATTTAGGTGCAACAGCCATTCTCAAATAATATACTGTGATTAGTAGTTCTGCCACTAGGTGGTAGTGTACTAGTATTATGTTGATGTTGGTTTAATATTGGTTTATTGGTGGTTTACGTGGTTATGATGTCATATCCTGTATCTGAATTCTGGTTATTTTCCATAAAACAAGAACAGCTCAGCCATGAGTTCAGCAACATCCTGAATGGTAAAATTCATATCTGCAGCAACTTTCCAACAGGTTATGTGTCCAGCTACAGCCAAAAAACTAAACACTGCTGCCAATACAGATACAGTTCAAAGTCACAGCAAAACAGTCTGGGAAAAAGAAAAAAGACAGAAAGCATGTATGATGGCTACTAACAGTGCTTCATTACACATTTAAGTTGCTAATCTGACAAATTAGGACTACAGTCACGGAAATTTAAAATGAAGGTGCTGTTGATAAGAGAGGGTACATGGAGGTGTATACAGGAGCCCAGACCAAGGTTCCAGATGATCGCCTGGCCAGTGCTTAGGCTCCACCCCACCTCATGCTTAGGCTCTGTCCCAGACCGCCTACAGTCAGTGCTATCTCTGTTGGCAGGAGCTTGAGTTCCCTGAGGTAGCCTGCATGGTTTGAGCAGGTTTGAAGAAAGAAGGGGGGGTGGACAGTGTGAGGAGGAGAGGAGGGACTGAAACGTGTGCAGACGTTAAAAGTGCAGCATGCCACCCTCTTCCAACACTGTTAACTTCTTCACCCTCTGCATCCCTCTTACTACACTCCTCACCCCTTGTTTTGTTTCAGGGGGTGCAGAGGTGAGTAGTGTAGGAAGAGGGAGGCAGGGGGTGCAAAGGTGTGCAGTGTAGGAAGTGGAATGTAAGGGGTGCAGAAGTGAACATTATAGGAAGAGGGATGCAGAGGGTGCAAAGGTGAGCAGAATAGGAACAGGGATGCAGGGGATTGTACTAGTGAGCAGGGTAGGAGGAGAAGTAGAGGGGGGGCAGAATAGAGCAGTGTAGGCAGGGGCGCAGAAGCAAGCACTGTGGAAAGAGGCATGCAGGGGTGCAGACAGTGGTGTATTCTGGTTTGGGACTGCCCAAGGCAAGGCAAAATTTACCCTATCCCTTCCTGTTTAATGCTTTTTGCGTAACCTGCCAGCAGCTAGATACAGTGCACATGCTGTATCCAGCTCTTGACATGTTCCGCTATTAGCGTAGCAGGAAAGCTGTGGTCTCGGGGGCTGTGCAGGATCTGTGGTGGGCTCTGCAGGGTCTTAGGGAGGCTGTGTAGGATCTGTAATGGGCTCGGCCCACCATAGACTCAGCAGGGCCCACCACACATCCTGCAAAGCCCACCAAGACCCGGCCAAGCCCCCCACAGATCCTGCAGAGACCCCTGAGAACCTGCAGTCTGTCTGATCTTAGGGGGGCTGTGAAGGATCTGTGGTGGGCTTTGCAGGCTGCAGAGCCCCCTACGGATCCTGCAAAGCCCCCCACAGATCATGCAGATACCCCCTGAGGCCCTGCAGTCTGCTGGATCTCAGGGGGGCTGTGCAAGATCTGTGGTGGGCTTTGCAGGCTGCAGATCCCCCTATGGATCCTGACAAAGCCCCCCACAGATGCCCCGGGACCCTGCAATCTGCCAGATCTCAGGTGGACTGTGCAGGATCTGTGGTGGGCTTTGCAGGCTGCAGATCCCCCTACGGATCTTGCAAAGCCCCCAACAGATCCTGCAGAGACCCCCTGAGACCTGGCAAAGCCCCCCACAGATACCCGAGACCCTGCAATCTGCCAGATCTCAGGTGGACTGTGCAGGATCTGTGGTGGGCTTTGCAGGCTGCAGAGCCCCCTACGGATCCTACAAAGCCCCCCACAGATCATGCAGAGACCCCCTGAAACACTGCAGTCTGCAGGATCTCAGGGGGGCTGTGCAGAATCTGTGGTGGGCTTTGCAGGCTGCAGATCCCCCTATGGATCTTGCAAAGCCCCCCACAGATCCTGCAGAGACACCCTGAGATCCAGCAAAGCCCCCTACAGATACCCCCTGAGACCTGGAAAAGCACCCCACAGATACCCCGAGACCCTGCAATCTACCAGATCTCAGGGGGACTGTGCAGGATCTGTGGTGGGATTTGCAGGCTGCAGAGCCCCCTACAGATCCTGCAAAGCCTCCACAGATCATGCAGAGACCCCCTGATACCCTACAGTCTTCTGGATCTCAGGGGGGCTGTGCAGGATCTGTGGTTGGCTTTTCAGGCTGCAGAGCCCCCTACGGATCATGTAAAGCCCCCACAAATCCTGCAAAGCCCACCAAAAGGTTTTGCACAGCCCACCTGCGACTCTTTGGTGGGCTGTGCAGAACCTATGCCCAGAAACCCAGCCCGATACAAAACACAAAAATTCCCCAGCCTCAACCTGCCAGCCAGCCTGCAACCAAACAAGTAGCCCTGTCAACAGTATGCGTTAAAATCAGAGGTTTAGTTGCACAAACTTTTGGCCAAAAATATGTAGAAGCCACACTGCCGCGTCAAGGCACCTCTGCAAAGTGTGGTCCTAACTCTATGTATCCGAGTCTCCAAGTGTGAGCATATTAATGAAGTTGATAAATTACATGCAGGTGTACCTGGAGGTGGCCTACTCCTCCTAATAAGGTGCAGGGATGCACTGGAGGCCCAGCAACCAAAAATGCACGCTGGGACTCCAGTGCGTCCCCCTAACCCAAAATAGTCAAACTAGAAAAAATGGTACATGCATGAATCTATAACCGGCCTTTATAGCAGGGCGCACATTGGGAAGGCTTACAACAATACAAAACACAAAAATTCTGCAGCCTCAACCTGCCAGCCAGCCTGCAACCAAACAAGTAGCCTCCACGACGCCTCCTCCATCGTGGTCTCTGCTCTTGCCTCCGCCGTTGTATTCTTCGGCCCAGCCTCTTCCATCTCCGCCCCATCTCCCCTGTCTCTGACTCCTGCCGCTTCGTCTCCTCAGTCTTCACCCTGCCTCTTCCATCTCTGCCCCATCTCCTCTATCTCCACCCTCTGCCTCCCCGTCTCCTACTGCTCGCCTGCCCGCCGCTTCCTCCCCGTTAACATTAGGCAGCCAGGCTGCCGGTTTCTGTGCAGCCCGTATGTCTAAATATTTTGGGGGGCGGCATTTTTTCTGCCCCCTGGAATCTGCTGCCCGAGGCAAACGCCTTGTTTGCCTCACGGCAGATACGCCCCTGGGTGCAGAGGTGAGAAGAGTATGAATAGGAATGCAGGGGTGCAGAGCTGAGCAGAATAGGAAGAGGGGTGCAGAGGTGAGCAGTGAAGGAAAAGCACAATGACCTGGCTGATCAAAACTCAGCACATGCAAGACTATATAGAATGTACCTATAGAAATTAAGGAATGCCTGTGAACAATAGGAGAAGGAATATGGGCCCACTTAAACCATAGCATACTGTTAATTGCATGATACTGTGTATTTAAGGCATGCTATTGCACAACACACCTAATGTGCATTATCATGCCCCAGGTGTGTTGTATTGCCATTTATCTGATGTTATGCAGTGCAATTTACGGTACCGCAATACTCTGCATTGTGGTGAAAAAAGTGCATGTACATGCATAGTGCATGTTACAAGTGTATCATAGTTGTCTGGGAGACCATTGAGTAGCAGTGCTGCTATATAGAAATATTTTAGGGCCCCTTTCACCCCATAGCTTACACACACTATTGCACAGCACATCTAGAATGTGTTTGCAGTGAAAAAATTAGTGCACTACTTTTTTTTTCACCGCATGGTGTTGTGGTACTGCACGTTGCATTGCAACACACAGCAATCATGAGGTGCCATTTAAATGAATGGCAATGCAAGGCACCTAGTAACGCTATGATGTAAACAGGGCCTAGAAGATTTTCATATAGCAGCACTGCTACTCAATGGTCTCTCAGAAAGCTATGAGATTCATATTACAGAACCTGAGGTTCACTCCTATGGTGAGTTTACAATGGAGTATGTTAAAAACAAGCTTCTAGATGAATATAAGAGAATAAAAGAAAGTGCAAACAATGAAAATGCTCCTTTGGTACATTCCAAGAACCAGCTACCGCAAAAATAGTAATGTGCACTGAGAAACGTGAATGTTTTGTGTGCAAAAAGACAGACCACATAAAAGGCAAACTGTAGAAACTGGAAAGCTAGAATAAATCAGCAAAGGAGACGAGCTAAACAACAAAAGGACAAATTTATTAAAGTAGAAATAGAAGATGCTTCAGATATTAAGCGTGCCTTTCCTTTAAATACACCATCTCATTATTTTCATCTGCTGCATTGACTCTGGAGCTACAACTCATATTACCAATGATAAAAATGTCTTCATCAGCTTGATCAAAAAGAGCATCAAACAAAAAGAATGACAACAGCTAATGGATAGTATATGGTCTCAAAAAAAAATAAGGTAACGTTTACACTACTCTCGATATCAGTCAGTAGAAAAATACCCATCAAAGATAAACTATATGGTCCTATACTTGAAAGTAACCTATTATCAGTGAAGCAGCATACCAAGCAAGGAAAGGTTGTGACATTTAGGGGTTGATTTACTAACCTTATAAACACACCACAAACAAATATACACCTCTGTAGTGTGTTCCCTCCCAGCATGATCTATGGGTGGAATCTAAACACCTTTGTAGTGTGTACACACCCAGCAGGTGTGTTGTGCAAAGCCTTGCATGAATTGCAAGGTGATGTTGTGTAAATTAGCTCTATGTTGTGTTGCTTGCGTTGATGAATGCAGGAATGTAAATGCATGAGCTTACCATTTTTGTCTAAACTGTGAAGCAGCATTACATATGCATCATGTGCATGATTTTTCCATATATGGCATTAGTGGAAATATGCTTTTAGAGACTTTTTGGTTGATAAATACGTTTTGCTGTGTGAAAATCACACGCACCTGGTGCGTGCGTGTGTTTAGGTTAGTAAATCACCCCCTTAGAGTTAACATCCGAAGCACAGATTACCTGTATTAGCTGATGTGCAGTGAAGTGGATAACATCATAAAAGAAAGAAAAGTATTTGAACTGTATTCACACCTGGTACTGTTTTTTTTTCCTCACGTGAATCCTGAAATTAAGAAAGTAGCTGAAGATTAGCATACCAGTGGCATAAAAAAATAGCCCATGCAGTCAAATTACAAAGTGTACCAGTTTTATAAAGGGAAAAATAAGCAGGAAATCTGTTCCCAAAAGTAGCAGCAGCAGAGCCTGACAATCCCTGAACCTCATTCACTTAGATCTATGTGGTTCTATTAAAGCTAATACACCAGGAAAGAAAAGCTTTTTTTAATCTTATATTCAATGATAAACTACTCCATATATAATGCACAACCTATTACACAGCAAAGATGAAGTTCCAAATAAACTTAAACAATATTGTGCCCAAGTAAGCAACAAATTGGGGGAAATTCCTAATATACTTTGTACACATAATGGCACACAAGTGGTAAATCACAAGCTATTGTGAGGAAGCGTGGAATTGTGCTACACACTACTGTACCATACAATCAAGAGGAAAATGATGTAGCAGATAGAGCGAACCACACTTTATGTGAAAGTGGAAGAAGCATGCTGTTTGATGTGGATATGCCAGCAACATACTGGAGGAGGCAATTATAACAGACTGTTATCTCCAAAACTAGGGATGCACCGATACCAAGTATCGTACGTGGTATAAATACAAGTACATCAGGGACGTGCGGTCAGGGGAGGCAGAGCCTCACCTAGTATTATGAAGAAAAAAGGTGTCAGCTTCAAGTCTAAAGCTGACAGCTTTTTCTCCATTCAGAGCGGCATGTTACAGGTTACACTGAAGGGAAAGCCTCCCCGCTGTGTAACCTGTCATGGACGGACCGCTGCCTGTTTATTACAGGCAGCGCTGCATCCGGCTTTTGACAAGTAGTTAGGTTACACAGCAGCGGGCTTCCCCACTGCTTGTGTAACTTAACTTGGTGAGGCAAGAGCTGTCACAGCCTCTACTCTGTGTTAGAGGCGCGAGCTCTGTGGATTGCTTGGACCAATGAAAAAGCACCATTGGTTCAAGCTGTCTCATTAAAAAAAACCCCACTGAGCACATCGATCTCGATGTCTTACCTGTGACGAGCAAGTGAGGGATAGGGAGGCTCCTCTCTGTCTCCTCCCTTCCTCCTCCCCACACAGTTTGGTTACCGGGCTGTGGGCTGGGCTTGAGTTGGATGGGGCGGGGCTTCGGCATGACGAGACGGAGCTATGGGGCTGGAATGCAATTTAAAAAGTCATTTTGGTTCAGCAAAAAGCAAATCTCAGTGCCATTATCTTCTACAAAAGCCAAATACACCTTGGCATTTTATGCTCAGTAGTAGCAGCTACTTGAAGATCTTTGTGAAGTCAAGATCTCAGCCAACTGTCTCTGCCAATAGTTGTTTATAGGGATGCACTGATACGGGTGTTTTGGTATTGAGTACGAGTACTAGGGATGTATCTCTCTTGGAGCTCTATCAAGTATCTACTTGTACTGAGTACGATACTTGGTTTGGGTTCATCCCTAACGAGTACCAACATTTTTTTTTAGGTACTCGACGATACCGAAACCGGCATGCATGGGCCCAGATTATCAAGAAGCTGTTGTTCTATCGAAAAAACACAGGCTTCTCTTCCCTCGACACTGAGGCAGCCTGACGTGCTGTCCGGCTTCCTGATTGGTCAGGAAGCCAGGCTGCCTAGCAACAAGTGAACCCGGCTTCCTAGCCAATCACGAAGCCGAGAGGCAGGTCATAACCTGTCCCCTGGTTTCCTGATTAGCCAGAAAGCTGGCTCCATGCTCCCTTGGGGTACTGCTGGTCAGAGGGAGATTTCCCTCTGACCGGAAGTTCCAGTGTTGGGGAAGGTATGGGAGCATTTGAGCGAGTACGAGTACTCACCCAAATACTCGGTTGTATACGAAGACAATCAAGGGTGTATAAAGCTTAAAAAAGGGAGAGGATCAATGGTAGAACCAAGCACATTGATTTCAGGTACCATTAGCATGTGGAACAAAATATGATTGTACTTGAATACCGTGAAACTGGTAAGATGATAACAGATGTTATGACAAAATCACTACCAAAGCCAAAGTTTGAACAACTCTAAAAGAAGATAGGACTCATATGAGAAGTAGTTGTTCAGTGGGGGGTATTAGCATGACATCAGTGCAACAACTATTCTCATATAGTATACTGTGTTAAGTAGTTCTGCCACTAGGTGGTAGCGTATGTTTATGTTGGGCTAAAATTAGGGATGCACCGATACCACTTTTTTAAGGCCGAGTACGAGTACCGATATTTTTTTCCAAGTACTCGCCGATACCAGTTACCGATACTTTTTCTTAAAGGGACAGGTCACATTTTTTCTAAAGCAATACAAAATCATGATTTTAGGTCAGTTACTTAATATTATGAAGAACATGAACACTCTGTAGTGTGGCACAGCTATATCCAATTCTGCATACCTGGCTTTATATTATAAAAACTTTATAATATAAAGCCAGGTATGCAGAATTGGCTACAGCTGTTCCACACTATACAATAATACACTGTTCTGGAGTCTGGACATGTGCTCATCTATTTTGACCACTAGGGGGATACAAGCCTTAGTTAGCAATGGCATGATAAATATTCATTTAATTATTCAATGTCTATTTATAATATAAAAAAAAAGACATTGAATAATGAAATGAATATTTATCATGCCATTGCTAACTAAGGCTTGTATCCCCCTAGTGGTCAAAATAGATGAGCACATGTCCAGACTGCAGACCAGAACACAGTGTGGCACAGCTACAGCCAATTCTGTATAACTGGCTTTATATTATTATTACATT
>NW_017307839.1:274431-281130 GCF_000935625.1 Nanorana parkeri
TTCCTCACCAGTCACTCCTGACTGGTGAGGAAGCCTGTCAATCATCCAATCGGCCAATCAGCGGGAGAAGAGGTAAGAATGGAGCCAATGACTAGGCTGTGACATCTGCTCCAGTCTTTCTGACCTCTTCTCCCGCTGATTGGCCGATTGGATGATGACAGGCTTCCTCACCAGTCACTCCTGACTGGTGAGGAAGCCTGTCAATCATCCAATCGGCCAATCAGCGGGAGAGGTCAGAATGAAGCAGATGACAGAGGAGGTCGCGGCCATCTTGCTTGATTGAAGACGAGGTGGAGGTCCTGTGTGCGGCGGATCCGGGTCCCTGAAGATGGCGGATGCGGCACAGGTACTCGTTTTATGTTTTGGAGTATTTGCACGAGTACGAGTACTCATGCAAATACTCGGTATCGCGGCCGATACCGATGCTTGTATCGGTATCGGTATCGGTATCGGTGCATCCTTAGCTAAAATATAAGATAATGAAACTACATGTTTTTGATGTAATTTCCTGTCATTGTGTTCCTGTTGTTTTCCAATAAAACTAGTATGGATTATTCATGTATCCAGCTCCATCTGCCTGATAAGAGCCAAATCTGCAGCAGCTTTCCAACACTATATTACTATCAGGGTATTCATATAGAGGGGCATTTATCAAAACTTGAGCAGACAAAATCTGGAGCAGTTGCCAATGGCAACCAATCAGCTTCTCTCTTTCATTTTTAGACTGTAAGCCCTCAGGAGCAGGGCCCTCCTTACCATCTTGTCTTGAATTGTATAATTGTAATGTCTTCCTTACATTGTAAAGCACTGAGCAAACTGTTGGCGCTATATAAATCCTGTACAATAATAATAATCATTTTCAAATCTTAACTGAACAGACTGAAGAGAGAAGCTGATTGTTGCCATAGGCAACTGCTCCAGATTTTGTCTGCTCCAGTTTTGATAAATTTCCTCCACACTGTTTAAATATGGATGGTAAGAAGGAATTAAATTAAAAAGAGAAATCAGCTTAGAGTTTTAAAACGCCTAATTATGGTTACATAAGAGTTAAAAACTTTCTTCCTCTTGTGATGTTGTTGGAACTGATATTATTTGGCTAATCTACTAATGCAGTTGAGAATCTTCACACAATGATTTATGTAAATATTGACTTCAATTATCCAGTCATGTGCAGATGAAATAAGTAAACAGGATATCACTTTTCACTAATTAAAATAAATATTCACACACTTTATTGTGTGAAGATTCTCAACTCCTTTAGTAAATCAGCCTTGATTTTTATTGACTGTGACTTAGATCTACACATAAAAAAATGACATATATTATATCAATAATATTGTTACAACATATTTGTAAATTAAACCTGCAACCACATTTTGCAGGCTTTGTTCATATAGGAGCCACTGTTACGAATCCTGAGACACAGAGTGGGACCTATCTGCCAAACTGACACTTGGTCCTGGTGATTTGTTTTTACCATAGGGAGTGGCCACAGAGGACAAGGAAGTCTTGGGCATGCAAAGCACATCAGATATATTTAGATTTTTTTGGGTGTACATTGTGCTCTCTTTAGACCATTTCTTTTTATTATGCATTAAGACCCATTTATACTTCTGCACTTAAATACACACCGATTATTTATGTACATTTTCAAGTGTGTTTATCGTGTGAACATAAGTCAGGCCAGGACATATATCTAAAATAAGTCAGGCCAGAATCATGTAATGAATTCAGATCAAACAAATATACATTGTCCATTAAAGTATTTCTTTATTTTTTTTTGTCCAAACACTTACAGTCATCATGTTTCAGAACAGCTGACTCCAACTCTCGCAGCTCCACTTCTCTGAACTTCCTGTCCAGTACAAGATCATAAGGGACAGAGCAGCCTCCAGCAGCTATCCATCTACTAGCTTTGAGAAGGGAAGAGGGAGGAGCAGGGAGCAGGTAGGTGGTAACCCACTTGCCTTGCTGTGCCTGTGTGTTTGTGGAGATACACAGCTTACTAGCACACACAAGGGTGGCTCCTTAGGACCCTGCAAAGGTAAAGGAGCCACCATACAACAGGATATCAGGAGTAGTGTTTAGGGAACAAGCTTATTCTGCAGGAAACGAAAACTTTTAAACATCAAGGAGCAGAATTCATTGTAAATCAACATTTGAAATAGCTTAAAAACCTTTTACCTTAATATCACTTTAAGTCACAAGTTAGTATAACCATCGCTACATACAGACTGTTAATGGAACTGTGTTCCTGTTAGCTACAGTTAACCCTTCAAGACTTGTACTGCTGCCATTTGCGTTTTTGCACTATGAGTGCTGTGTTATTTCTGCTTTCACCTAACCCTAGGAAATCTGATGGTGATATACACTTATCCTTGGATGCTTCAGCTACTATTGTTTAAAGTTAAAGCTCAGAGAAGGTATTAGTGGTCTCTTTGGCAGAACAGAGCTTCTGGGGGTGTTGCATGCCCGTTTTGTGAACTAACAATACATCTGCAGCAAATCAGGCAGCTCTAGAACTGTACTCTATAAATGGTTTAGTCCACAGCCTACGAGCCACAAATACTCTGCTCGGAAATTTCTGCCCCTATTGTTCCTCAAATTGTGCAAATAAAAATATGTTTACCGCCAGCTGCAGTATTTGGACATCAATGTTCTCTTTGCGCTTTCTCTTGTAGTAATTCCGTGGGCAGACAATTACTAATTTAATAAAATGTTCATAATAATTTGTAAAAGTGAGACAGTAGGCTGATTTATTTGCATTTTCCTAGCAATAGCAAATATGTCACAACATTAAGGCCCCATTCACACTGAGCGACATGAAAATCGCGCAATTGTCCGCGCGATTTTATATGTGCGATTTTGCATGACTTGTCGCGCTATGTCGCACGACTTTTTCCTATTGGGCTGACTAAAATATAAGATAATGAAACTACATGTTTTTGATGTAATTTCCTGTCATTGTGTTCCTGTTGTTTTCCAATAAAACTAGTATGGATTATTCATGTATCCAGCTCCATCTGCCTGATAAGAGCCAAATCTGCAGCAGCTTTCCAACACTATATTACTATCAGGGTATTCATATAGAGGGGCATTTATCAAAACTTGAGCAGACAAAATCTGGAGCAGTTGCCAATGGCAACCAATCAGCTTCTCTCTTTCATTTTTAGACTGTAAGCCCTCAGGAGCAGGGCCCTCCTTACCATCTTGTCTTGAATTGTATAATTGTAATGTCTTCCTTACATTGTAAAGCACTGAGCAAACTGTTGGCGCTATATAAATCCTGTACAATAATAATAATCATTTTCAAATCTTAACTGAACAGACTGAAGAGAGAAGCTGATTGTTGCCATAGGCAACTGCTCCAGATTTTGTCTGCTCCAGTTTTGATAAATTTCCTCCACACTGTTTAAATATGGATGGTAAGAAGGAATTAAATTAAAAAGAGAAATCAGCTTAGAGTTTTAAAACGCCTAATTATGGTTACATAAGAGTTAAAAACTTTCTTCCTCTTGTGATGTTGTTGGAACTGATATTATTTGGCTAATCTACTAATGCAGTTGAGAATCTTCACACAATGATTTATGTAAATATTGACTTCAATTATCCAGTCATGTGCAGATGAAATAAGTAAACAGGATATCACTTTTCACTAATTAAAATAAATATTCACACACTTTATTGTGTGAAGATTCTCAACTCCTTTAGTAAATCAGCCTTGATTTTTATTGACTGTGACTTAGATCTACACATAAAAAAATGACATATATTATATCAATAATATTGTTACAACATATTTGTAAATTAAACCTGCAACCACATTTTGCAGGCTTTGTTCATATAGGAGCCACTGTTACGAATCCTGAGACACAGAGTGGGACCTATCTGCCAAACTGACACTTGGTCCTGGTGATTTGTTTTTACCATAGGGAGTGGCCACAGAGGACAAGGAAGTCTTGGGCATGCAAAGCACATCAGATATATTTAGATTTTTTTGGGTGTACATTGTGCTCTCTTTAGACCATTTCTTTTTATTATGCATTAAGACCCATTTATACTTCTGCACTTAAATACACACCGATTATTTATGTACATTTTCAAGTGTGTTTATCGTGTGAACATAAGTCAGGCCAGGACATATATCTAAAATAAGTCAGGCCAGAATCATGTAATGAATTCAGATCAAACAAATATACATTGTCCATTAAAGTATTTCTTTATTTTTTTTTGTCCAAACACTTACAGTCATCATGTTTCAGAACAGCTGACTCCAACTCTCGCAGCTCCACTTCTCTGAACTTCCTGTCCAGTACAAGATCATAAGGGACAGAGCAGCCTCCAGCAGCTATCCATCTACTAGCTTTGAGAAGGGAAGAGGGAGGAGCAGGGAGCAGGTAGGTGGTAACCCACTTGCCTTGCTGTGCCTGTGTGTTTGTGGAGATACACAGCTTACTAGCACACACAAGGGTGGCTCCTTAGGACCCTGCAAAGGTAAAGGAGCCACCATACAACAGGATATCAGGAGTAGTGTTTAGGGAACAAGCTTATTCTGCAGGAAACGAAAACTTTTAAACATCAAGGAGCAGAATTCATTGTAAATCAACATTTGAAATAGCTTAAAAACCTTTTACCTTAATATCACTTTAAGTCACAAGTTAGTATAACCATCGCTACATACAGACTGTTAATGGAACTGTGTTCCTGTTAGCTACAGTTAACCCTTCAAGACTTGTACTGCTGCCATTTGCGTTTTTGCACTATGAGTGCTGTGTTATTTCTGCTTTCACCTAACCCTAGGAAATCTGATGGTGATATACACTTATCCTTGGATGCTTCAGCTACTATTGTTTAAAGTTAAAGCTCAGAGAAGGTATTAGTGGTCTCTTTGGCAGAACAGAGCTTCTGGGGGTGTTGCATGCCCGTTTTGTGAACTAACAATACATCTGCAGCAAATCAGGCAGCTCTAGAACTGTACTCTATAAATGGTTTAGTCCACAGCCTACGAGCCACAAATACTCTGCTCGGAAATTTCTGCCCCTATTGTTCCTCAAATTGTGCAAATAAAAATATGTTTACCGCCAGCTGCAGTATTTGGACATCAATGTTCTCTTTGCGCTTTCTCTTGTAGTAATTCCGTGGGCAGACAATTACTAATTTAATAAAATGTTCATAATAATTTGTAAAAGTGAGACAGTAGGCTGATTTATTTGCATTTTCCTAGCAATAGCAAATATGTCACAACATTAAGGCCCCATTCACACTGAGCGACATGAAAATCGCGCAATTGTCCGCGCGATTTTATATGTGCGATTTTGCATGACTTGTCGCGCTATGTCGCACGACTTTTTCCTATTGGGCTGTATGCAATCAGGAGCAAAATCGCTCGAAATCCGCAGAAAAAAAAGGGTCATGTAGGAGCGACAAGCTACAGCGACATTGAGCGGCGAGATGTGAACAGCTCCATTGAAATGGATTGGAGAAGCTACATAGAGCGATATGGCGTGGAAATATGAACGATATCGCTGCAAAAATCGCGCGATAAATCGCTCAGTGTGAATGGGGCCTTATGGTTATATTTTAGAAGAACACAATTTCCTGTTACCAAAAATGCTTCTTTTTCACTCTCTGCAGACACTATGAAAATCCATAGTTAACCATTTATTGAAAATCACTTTCTGGAACAGACATTTAATATTTCATGTTGATACCAACTGTGAAATAGCCATGAGTTTATTTATGGAACATACAGTACATGCTGTTGCATTGTGCAAGCAAGCAGTGAAATAACTGTGTGTAAATCAATGTTTGCGCAGAGTGTGCTCTCGTTATGTGTAAAACAATTACATGGCGGTGTTTGAAGTGCTAATCCTACACCAGAATCTGGCCTCTCTATTAGCTTCACATCATCTCAATGTGCATCCAGTGTCCAAATCGGCTTATTAACAGCACACTCGTGTTCTCTGTTGCAATGCTGCATTACTCATTTAAAACACTAGATGCCACTCAAACATTTATTTTTTAAAAGTGCTCTCTATTGATTTAAAAATCTTTTGTACTGTACCCAAACTATTTGATGACTTGTGATTTTCCTGCCAATACAAGAAATGTTATTAGGTTCAGTGTAAAATCATACCCAGCTAATAAAACCTGATATGCGGACAGTTTTGAGAGTTTAAAATAATTCATCCTGGTCACTTAAAGGTACATCTACTCTTCGGCTTTAATGCTGCAAGTATGCTCAGTATCTGAGAAAAATCAAGTAATCAGTAAATGGTCATGTGTTGCTGTGTGATGTTTTGGAGGATTATATATATAAATATATTAGACATGTGCGATTTGTTTCGGAAAGATTTGTTATTCTGACAAATTTTCTGAAATTCGGATGTATCCGAATTTCCGATACCGAAATTCAGCAGCGGTAGTCTGTATGAATTTTCGTTTGTGGACGAATTTTTGAGCAGAGGTGTCATAATATTTTTCATATGACACCTCTGCACACAGACCCGAATGACATTCGGGAACTCACGAATCAAATGTGGGAGCTCATGAATGCTATGTGGTATACTATTTCACAGCTGACAATGTCAAATGGGCGGAGCGAGCCCAGTGACGTCACGTCTCACTCCGCCCATTTGTTTACTTTCGGGCAGAAGATGTCATTTTGCAGAGAATATATATATACACACCCACACATAT
>NW_017307839.1:281142-293138 GCF_000935625.1 Nanorana parkeri
TATATATATATATATACCCGCATTTCACAAGAGTTGTAAGCTGCATTTGAAACATATACATCTACTGATATTTAATGTTCTGCCAGGCCATCTAAAGGAGCCTTATTGCGGTGGAGTGTTAATGTATTTGGCATTTAGGTGCAGGTATCCTAATAACTTGGTTGAGCATGGCTTCAAACCTACCATAGAAGTGCCAGACCTCCTCTCACACATTCTCAGCAAAGGAAAAGACTGTTACTAATTAGATAAATGTAAGAAAGAGTTATCTGACTGTCAGTTTGAGTTAAGTGTTTGAAAAAGGACTAACCAATTATAATTCCCATATTGGTATGTAGCAGACTTGAATACTTGCCGAGACAGCTGAGAAGACTTACATTACACTGTGAATGATTGATTTGTGATTACTTGCTGCCCATTTGGTGGTATATGGCTGACAGATCATTGGTCATAGTTTTTATTTGGAAACAAATGTTGCTGACACTTACTGTAATTTTCCATTCCTGCCATCTTCTTATGTCAGCTTTGCTCCCTGAACCCACAGGACTAATTAGCCCATAAAAGGAACGCAATCCTCCACCACTACGTTCAGTTAAATAGCACTCATGGCAGGACAATGGGAGGGGGGAACTGCGTGGCTGACATGAGGAGATTCCAGGAAAGGAAAATGATGGTAAGTATAAGAGAACAATTTTTTGGGGAATCTCAAAGTGTTAAAGCTGAGTGCTTTATGTAGCCATGCTGGGAGAAAAGCTAGGACAAGATTTACAGTTGGAGAAAAACAATCTAAACCTTGAGGCTCTGCAATCTCTTTAAAGCATTTCCATGAACCTGAACATAGAAAATGTTAGTTGGATGTTTGCTTTTAGCAAAGTGTCTGTTACTGGCTCTGAGATGGCTAACCAACACAGACAGTGCCTTTCAGCCTGCAAGTCGTAGGGTTTGTTTGAGCAATGTTTGGTTGGGAGAACCTGCTCTGAAACAGAAGATCTCTCCTCCACGGTAAGTGTATCACTTCTGCAATCTTCATACACCGCATAAGGGGAAAATACTGCGTCCTGGGTCAGAATGGCATTATGATGATTGCATGAACTTCCTCTCATCGAATTTCAACAATAATCACATAATTAAGGCTATTAGTGGAAACATATACACCATTTTGAAATTCTAGGAATGTTCTATATCAGGGCATCCTTAACCAGAAACCATGGATTGTGAAAGTAAGAAAAGAGAGGCATGTGAGTATTCTCTACTATTGCCATCAGGTCTTCCTTTGGTGCTCCCTATTGCTGTAATATCTCCCATAGATATATCTGCTCAAGGTTCACTTCTTTTGATTGCAGAAAATGTGACTAAAACTGTCAGCCATGGCGTTTCCCCCCCCCTTAGATAGCATGCTGTTTTTCCAAATTTTTCTCTGATCATCAGAAAATCTATGAAGAAAAGCCCTGAAGGGGAGGGCCCCTTGTTACACCTTGTTTGGTAAGATAGGTGACCATTCTCTTGTTGTCCAAAAGGGCCACTGGTCTTAGGCAACTAAACTGTTGCAATGCGGGCCCCAACCTTTTGAAATTGGCATCTGTGGTAAGTATAGTCAAGCTGCCAGGATTGAAAGGCCTGTTCTGGTAAAAAAAAAGTTTAGTCCACCACATCATTGCCTTTCTGACTGTCCTTGTTAATCAAATATTCTGACTAGGGTTGCACAGATACTTTTCGAGTACCAGTGCAGATACTTGGCATTTTCATGAGAACTACCAGGGTTGCAGCGGTTGCAGCTGGGACCTGGCTCTGGCACTCCCCCACTGTCCTGAAATCATTAGTCTGTATTGTTTTAGAAAAACTGTCACATGACAATAAACAAAAATGTATCAGTACTCGTACTTGTAAGTACTCGGCAACTACCAGTACTCGTACTCGCAAAACTGGTATCTGTGCATCCCTTTATTTATATTTATAAAAACAAAATCCTACATTAAAACAGAGATGTACAAATCCCAGGAGCTCTGTGTGCTCCTTACAAATGACAGCTGCCTCCTAATTTTTGAATTTTTCTCTAGTGTAGTCTTGGAGCTCAAAAGTATCGGTACATGTACTCGTACTTGTACCGAGTACTGTACTTGGTATCTGTGCAACCCTAATTCTGACTGAGGTCTAAATGGCTCCATTGGCAGAACAAGCTGAATTGAAATGTGCCCAGGGCACAATTTGAATGGTCAATGTAAGAAGACCTAGGAACTTTTTCATAGACATGGCCTGTTCAACATTTGGACATGCCAAAATTGGTTCGAACATGACTACATCTATTTCTCAGTATCTCACCAAATGGATTCTATAATTTCTATGATACTAACTGATAAATGGTTACTACAAAAAAAAGGGAGTCAGGGCTGCATCCCCTCCCTCCCTCCTTCCTAGCTCCTCTTACCTGCACACCAGGCCTCCTCTGCCGCCGGACTGGCCGGAAGTGACGTCACGAGCAGCGTCGCTGATGGGGCCCCAACTTGTCTTGAAGCCGCTGGAGCGGCAATGCTGGGGCCCTGCGCTGCTAGGGCCAGGCCTCCGCCGCCGCTGCAGAGGCCCGTCCGCCTCCTCGCTCTTCACCGTTGGCCGATACTCATGTAAGGGTCCCGGGCGCCCCACCAGGCTGCCTGGGCCCCTCACATGAGTATCGGCCGTACCCCCCTGATGGCTGCCCTGACAACAAGTAATATCATATAGTACACACAATGAATGTCAGAGATGCAAAATCAAATTTTTTAACTGAATAATACTACTGACATTGACCATTATATGTTATGGAACTCCCACATGGCATTTTTAAGAGCCATTATGCTAAAAATTAGTTTCCATGGTGAAAAAATGCATACTTAACAAAATGACCATACAATGAAGAAAGACCTCAACAATGTACAACTCTTACAAGTTTCTGCTGAACTAATCAAAGACAGACAGGTTCTACGACTCCTGCTGTCTTTGAGTAGTTCAGCAGAAACTTAATACAAATACAAATGCTTAATACAAATATAAATACAAATTAAATCTATAGCATCTTAAAGCCAATCTATATGCAATCCACAACAAAGCAGGATCTTACCTAGCAATACGTCTCTAATCCTGTTATATTAAACAAAAAAAATAGCCTGCATTAGGAGAAGAGGACAGAGACGCCGACAGACGCTGGGGGGAGAGAGACGCTGACAGATGCTGGGGGAGAGACGCTGACAGAATATCAAGCCTTAAGTAAAGATAAATGATTGGGTGGTTTGTCGTTGCCTAACCACTATTATAGAGCTGCACTGTCTAATCAGCAGCAATTGTGGTAGAAAGACACACCTAATAAAATCTGGTCTAAAATTAATCACCAGGTACTTCTTGGATAAAATCAGCCATTCTACTAGCCTATAAGACAAGTGTTACTCAATTTACCTTCCACAATCCCACAATCCAAGCCACGATGGATGCTTGATGAGCCTTCATATTAGCTGCCCAATTCCAATGCCCTACAAAATATCTTAACATCTAGAATACTTCAAATATTTTATCCCACAACTTAGGGGTCTATTCACAAAGCTGCCGATCCTTCGGCTAGCTTCGGCCCCAGGACCCCTTTGGTTCAGGAGAACCGAGGGTGTGCTGTACGGGCTATTCACAATAGCCCGTATAGCTCCCAATCACTGCCGAGCAGCTCAGTCGAGCGCTCAGCCGTGCTGAAAGCCGAAAAGCAAGCCGATATACGGCTGATTTCAGCCGATGTACGGCTGAAATCAGCCGTACCAGCCTGAAGTGAATAGCCGAACAGTGTTCGGCTCACTTCACTTCTGATCGGTCATTCACTCGGCTGCCCTCGGCAGCTTTGTGAATAGACCCCTTAATCTACAGGTGGGAATTTACTCTATCCAAGCCCTGATCTCAAATCTCCTGAAACCCTCTAGCAATATCAGCACTGAATTTAACATCCCACAAAGTGAATATTAACACTATATGCAAATAGTCCATTTCCTACAACACCATGTTCCCCCAATGCTTTAGTTGGATTTGTCCATTTTCGCCCCAACCTATAAACTAAAAGTAATTATGCTTTTATATGAAACAATATGGGACAAGCTATTATTTCTTCAACCTCCCACAATGTTAAAATAGGAACATGATATAGGAGAGACCTTCCCAGATACTAAAGAGCGCACAGCTTACAAGCTTTCTTATAAAGCTGCCCAATGTGTTAATCATTGGGAATTGCTGAAACAAGTAATTAATAGATTGTACCCTATTGAAACTAGAAGCTAGAAACATTTTCCTCTAACAATTCCTCCCAATAGGTTTCCCCGATCAAGTTAGAACAATTGTTTTACGTATAATCTTTGCATCTAGACTTAATATTACCCATATATGTAATTTCTCTATGCCTCCAGGGCTTGGGGATGTCATTAGAGATTCTAATTCACAATTCTCAAATGAACAAATGTTTACCTTGAAAAGCAATAAATACTAGGGATGCACCGACACCATTTTTTCAAGACCAAGTACAAGCACTGTTTCTCAAGGGAGGCGTGCGGGTCTCACCAGAGCGGCGTGCGGGTCTCACCAGGGCGGCGTGTGGCGTTTCACCAGGGCGGCGTCTCACTAGGGCTGTGTTTGGGTCTCACTAGGGCTGCATGTGCGTCTCACTAGATCTGCATTTGGGTCTTGCTAGAGCTGCATTTGGGTCTCACCAGGGCTGCATGCAGGTCTAACCAGGGCTGCAAGCTTGTCCAACCATGGTTGCATTTGGGTTTCACCAGGACTGCGTTTGGGTCTCACTAAGGCTGCATACAGGTCTCACCAGGGCTGCCTTAAGGTCTCACCAGGGCTGCATGTGGGGCTGTATCAGTGGGTTCCAGGCTCTCCAGGGCTGTATGGACAGTGTGGGGCTGTCCAGGGCTGTATGGGTGCGGGCTGTCCATGGCTGTGCCGGTTTCTGCGGGCAGCAGGAAGGAGGAGGACATGTGTGGCTGGCGCTGTCAAAGACAGTAGACATGTGCGATTCGTTTCGTTCCGAATCGAAATTCGGACGAATTTTCGGAAATTCGGACATTCGGATGTATCCGAATTCCGAATTACAGATATAACGAATGCAAACGAATCTGAATTTCCGTTTCCGAAATTCGTTAGCGGTAGTTCGTTCGAACGTTCGTTTCATTTTCGTTTCGTTCGTTAGAGCAAAGTGACATTAGAGAAGGAGAAAAACATTTTTCCCCCTCAAATGTCACTTTGCTGCAAACGAACTAATGAACGAAACGAATAAGAAACGAAAATGAAACGAACTTTCGAACGAACTACCGCTAATGAATTTCGTCTGAATCCGAATTCCGAATCCGAATTGACTTTCACACCCGAATCCCGAAAAACGAAATAATACAAATCCGAATCCAAACGAAACTAAATTAATTTTTTGGCAGTGCACATGTATAAAAGACAGGCTGTTCACTCTGCAAGGGAATTTTTACTTTGCAGGGGAAGTTTCCCCTTAGTTTAGTGATTGAGGTGAAGCTCTGCTGACTGCTGACTATCACCTAATCATGTGCAATGCAAACTGACCGAATAATGTCCTTACTCTGTATAAAGATTAGCAGCTTCAAAAAGGAAAAGGGCAGGGTCTGTGTTTGACAACATTAGTTAGGAGGGTGGTGCAAACCCCTTAGAGAAAGTGACAACAGTTGTGCAAAATAATAAATATTCTATCCATTCAGAATGCTTACACTATACAAACAGGCCATTGGCACTTTGTGTTTCGGCAAATATAGGAGCATAATTACCGTATTTTTCGCTCCATAAGACGCACTTTTTTCCCCCCAAAAGGAGGGGGAAAAAGTGCCTGCGTCTTATGGAGCGAATCCCGACGCCCGAGACATGCAGTTTCGGGCGCCGGGCGAGTAGTAGGAGCCACTGCTCGTTTAATACGAGTGATCTAACGAGATCACTCGTATTAAAGCCGAGCAGCGGCAGCGGCGATCGAGTACAGCAGCAGGAGCCACTGCTCGTTTAATACGAGTGATCTAATGAGATCACTCGTATTAAAACCAAGCAGCGGCGACAATCGAGATAACCATAGAGCAGACGAAGAATAGACGTTCTTCGCCTGCTCTGTATCATCACTGAGACCGTGGCGCTGTAATCACAGCGCCACCTGTCTCAGCGGTCACTAACTACAGCTTCTGTCATAGAAGCTGTGACAGAAGCTACAGTCTCGAGTGCTCCATAAGGCGCGCCGGACCTCCCTGCGTCCTATGGTCCGGTGCGTCTTATGGACCACAAAATACGGTATGTACTGCATTATATAGTATATGGAGGTCTTGTGTAAAAACAAGCCTAGGTGTACACAAAAGTATTAAAGTAATTATAATACATGTAGCAAACGATGCCACCCTATATGTAACCACCACATTACATATAATTACTATTATTCGGGTGTATACAGGAAAAATTCACAAACTAGAATTGAGGGTATGTCTGCTACACACAAAGTGACATCTAAAGCTTTATCTCTAGGCAAAACCTTTTTTTTTTGTTTTGGACAGAGTGAGGAAGGGGTTAGACCCTTCGTCAAGCTTTTAATGTTGTCTGTATCTCCTTTAGGGAGATTCGCCCCTATTGGACTGGAGAAAGGAGGAAATACAAAGGGGTTGATTTACTAACCTTATAAACACGCCACGAACACGTATACACCTCTGTAGTGTGTTCCCTCCCAGCATGATCTATTGGTGGAATCTAGACACCTTTGTAGTGTGTACACACCCAGCAGGTGTGTTGTGCAAAGCCCTGCATGAATTGCAAGGTGATGTTGTGTAAATTAGATCTACATTGTGTTGCTTGCGTTGATGAATGCAGGAATGTAAATGCATGAGCTAACCATTTTTGTCTAAACTGTGAACCAGCATTATATATGCATCATGTGCATGATTTTTCCATATATGGCATTAGTGGAAATATGCTTTTAGAGACTTTTTGGTTGATAAATACGTTTTGCTGTGTAAAAATCACACGCACCTAGTGCGTGCGTGTGTTTAGGTTAGTAAATCACCCCCAAACTGTCTGAGTTGTCCCCAGAACAAAAGGTAAGCTGAAATCCTTCAATGGGGACACCACCTGCTCCAGGGACAACTAAGAGGGAAATTCCCCTCTGAGATTTCCTTTAAATTCTTGCACCATCACTGGGACAGGAAGTGAAGGGAAATGTCCCCAATGTTGCACAGATGGCAACAAATTACCTTGCAAGAGGTTTAACCCTTCCTTACTGTATCCAAAACAAGTTTGGGGTTATACATACACATTAAACATTTTTTAGCAAAGGTAGAATGGTCAGTAATCCAAGCTTTTTAAAAGAGACTTGCTAGCCACTGCATTGTTTTTTTTTTAACTTTAGGATTTAATAATACCATTTTAATATTTTTAAGTAAAGTCTCCATAAACGTTTGCAACAGGAGGCACTAGTCAAGCCCATCAAAAGCTTTTTTTGCGTCTCTTGGTAGAACTGATTTCACCATTCCATTCCAGCACACCATTCTAAATTATTAATGAATAAATAAATATCATATTTGTATTATCTTAAGCTTTCCTTCCCATGATGAACCCATCTTGTTCAGATTTAATCAGAGGCAGAATTAATGGTTTCATCCTATTAGTAATGTATTTTGAATAACTTTTAAGATCATTATAACAAGAATAAAGTCCTTCAAGTAGAACAGTAATATGTATATTTAGGCAAAAAGTTTATCATGGAAAGCAAGTAAAAAATGTTTTAACAAGATTCTAAATTTATAAACAGCATTTCAAAGTATCCACTTTTAAGCCATGGTGACCATGTTATTTTGCATTTGGAAAAGTATTGATTTAGTTTTTGAGCCTTTCCATTGTAAATTCTTTAGTCATATCATCTTACATGCAGTATTCGTGTTCAAAAATATCCTGCTATTGTTTTTATTCTTTTTTATTCTCTCTCTCTCTTCATATGGATTTGCTATCATGTTGTAACACTATACTATACTAATATATCAAGAAAATTATTGGAAAATGTTTTGGATGTCAGATGTTTTATATATTAATTTATTTTATTTAAGATGAGGAACATAAGTGCTAGTTTTACACTTTAAAGGAGAACTATGAGGTGAGTGCTTTTCACTCACCTCATAGTTCTAGCCGACCTGTGACAACGAGACTGTCACAGGTCGGCTCAGTAGATCGGGAGGTGAGCGAACACATACCGGGTTCGCTCACCTCTTGATCCTGTCACGGCTCTCTGCCATGACAGGGGGAGGGGCTGGATTCCCCTCTCCCTGCTCCGATCTGCCAGCGCTAACTGTCGGAACGGACGGGGGAGGGGCGGGGACAGCTGGCTCTGCCTCTAGACAGGCAGAGCCAGCTGTCACTCACGCAGCTGGGCGGATCCCGTCGTCTAAGTCGAGCTTAGGGTAACGGGAGGACGCTAGTTTGTGTCCTCCCATTACGCTAAGGAGAACTATGGGGAAAAACACTGACCCCATAGTTCTCCTTTAAGTAAAAGTGAGTAATTGAATCTGTCTTGATAGCAGCTTCTGTCATTCACAGCACAGAGAAGGGAGAAGAACTGTCAGTATGCTAAGCCAATCAGTATGTACTGCATGTACTTATGATGACAGGTAGCATGATTTGAGGAGACAGAAGAGTGAGAAATGTAACAAGGTGTGTGTGTGTTTATAACTCTTTGTTGGAATGGGTAAAGTGTACTAATGTACTAATGTTCCCCTGGGGAAGCCAGGTTTATCTTGGTGCCCCCTTATTATGAAGGGGCATGCCACACTCAACTATAAGTGCCCCCCATATTACCCCCACCTACTTATTGGGGCACTGAAAGCGGGAAAGAGGCCTTTTGCTGGTTGTAAAGAATAAAAAAAAAAAATACTTGCATAAAATAGTAACACAGTTCCTTTGGCTATTAAAATATAGCAATACACAGCAGCTTTACTTTATTTGTCATGGGTGTATGACTGTGGAGTTGACAACAGGTCAACCAGCCAGCTATCGCATTTAATGATTTTGTATTGGTGTCCTAACACAAGTATTAAAATGTCCAGTTATCAAGTAGATAGAAAGTATACGCACATAAAACTTGCTGTTAACATTCTGCTGATGTTGTGTCACTCACTCTGTTTTACTACTTTTTTTTTCCTGCCTGATGTTGTTCGTTAATGTGCTCTTGCTGGGGAAAAATAGATTTACCAAACCTTGCAATTAATTGCAATGTTCATGCTCTAGTGTGAATTACAACATGGAGAGTGTAGGAGCTTTCAGAATCATTGATCTCTGCCGTATAATTAATATATTACATTTTCAGAAAATGCCCACCACATATTTAATTGATGGGCTTAACTTCCATCTGGTCAGGGGCCAGCATCAGTGTCAGCACAAAGTTAACCGTCAATAGGATAGAACAGAGTCTTTTATTCTCAGCCTTCATTTCACCCTTCACAAAGCTGCTACATCTGCAAAGCAGGATCAGATGCTGTCAACAGTATCTGACGAGCTGTCTTTATAGTAGTGCCAATTACATGCATTGCACTTGTAGGCTCAATCTCCTGCAAAGATGGATGATTCTGGCTCCAAAATGATGTTCAGTCTTGGGAATTAAAACTATGATATAATTACCACATATCTACATCTTATTATATTGATTGTTTTTTTTTTCTTTTTAATGTTGCTTTATTATTTGTTTAAACTGCTATACATTTACTATATCAGGCACCTTCACCTTGAGTGACACTAATGTAATTAAAAGATGAAACAAGGATTTCTCCCTTAGAAGACTTCAGTAATTGACATTTCATTACTCTCCCCTGAGTTGCAGTAGCAGTAGTTGTTTTTTTTCCATTTTAACAGGGAAGCAACATGAAATACAATGGGGACAAAGTATCCAAATGTGTGCCAAAACTGAATTCATAGCACATTTTCATATTCAGCAATTCATAAAGTTGGTGTTACTAACTAACTATTCATTTGAAAAAAGTTACTGTCAATAACTTGGTATTATAGTTCTACACAAGATTTTATCACGGTATCCATGGTGTTCAGGATACAGAATGCAGCCCAGCAGGGCTAGGTCAATGTAGAAGCAGGAAAGGCTTCCACCTGGAGTAGTAGTGGTAGGTGCACATAGTGGAAGCAGAATAAAATTTGCTCTGTTGATACTATAAGCTTTTAACTATGCTAGCTCTTAGGTGGCAGAACAATGTTGGTTATCATAATGATAATTTAGCTGTCTACTAAGGGGAAGGGACACTTTGGAATCTTCACCCTGTGTGTCTGCATGTTACCTGATCCCTTCAGTGCTTGTTTCTAAGGCAAAAATGTCTTGATGAAAATCACTCATCACAAGCCAGAAGCAGCTTCTCAAAAATAACATTTTTATGACTGTGGGAAGTCTCATGGACTAGTAATCATGCCAGCACTTTCTAAATTGTTGAATAAAACATCACGTTGCATGATTTACAGGACACTGCTGTACACAATGGAGTGCCCCCCAACCCCCCTGGCAGTCTCTGCACTAAAGGAGCTTATACTCTATTGTCACACAATACACTCATTGTCACACAATATTATTTTTATACAATTATATAGCTCTGACATATACCATAGTGCTATACCAAACACTGAGTTAGTCACTGTACATTGGAGCTTACATTTGAATGCACAATGGTACCGACTGTAGAGGGACTATAAATACCAGATGCGGAGGGTCTCTCCAGGTCAGCAGGGGCAGATGCAGAAAGTCTCACCAGGTCAGCAGGAGCAGATGTGGAGGGTCTCACCAGGGGCATATGGGGAGGGTCTCACCAGGTTAGAAAGGGCAGATGCAGAGGGTCTCCCCAGGTCAGCAGGGACAGATGCGGAGGAGCAGCAGATGCAGAGGGTCTCACCAGGGCTGCAAGGGCAGATGTGGAGGGTCTCACCAGGGCAGCAGGAGCAGATGTGGAGGGTGTCACCGGCAGATTAATAGGGTCTCACCAGGGACAGATGTGCAGGGTCTCCAGGGTTTCACCAGGGCAGCAGGGGCAGATGTGAAGGGTCTCCAAGGTGCAGGTCTCACCAGGGCAGCAGAGGTAGATGTGCGAGTGTCAGAAGTGCTGTGAGATGGGCCGGTGGATAAGCGGTGCGGGTTGGTGGGCGAGCTATGGGGCCAATGGAGGAGCTACACAGTGTGCCGGGGCTCTGAGCTGCACCACAGTCATTCCCCAGAAGGCTGCCGTGAGGTCCTCACCAAGCGCAGGACCTCAAGGCAGCCAAATGCATTAAAACATTTTAAGGGCCATGCCACCTCTAATCCTCCGTGACTCCAGGACCGGTTCTCAGTGGGCACCCCCAGCCTTGGGCCCTGAGGCAGTCACACTGGCTGCACCACCTGTAGGTCCGCTCCTTCATCCTCTGATATTTTACCAACTTTGTGGTGGAAAATATATATTTTTGGTACCTCACAACAGTTAGGTTGTTACTAAATGCTACAAAAAAAATGTGAATAAAGTTTAAACTACTTGGAAATGATGAAGAAACCATTGCATACCTCTCAACTTTGGAACTTGTTAATGAAGGACAACCTACAAAGGAGAGGACATGGGAGCCAAGTTCAAAATGGGCATGGCTAAATTGTGCTAAATATTGGGCGCAGCTTACAGAAGCATGGTTAAATAGAGTCTAAGCCTACATACGGTATACACTGTGCACAGTTTGCAGTCCTTGTACCCACAACATACTCAATAATTTCTGTGCTATCAGCAGGAGTCCTACTCACATATCCCTAAAGGATCAGTAACAAAATCCTGCCACATTTGTACACACAGATCTAGAATAGGGATGAGCTTCAGGTTTGGGTCGAACATGAGTTTGGCCTGAACCAGATCTGTGTGCAGTTCAACAAAAGAGAAATGATTTGGCCAGTTTGCCCATCCTCTAGACCCCCCCCCCCCCCCGGTTCCCAGACCCCAGAAAGGCCTTGC
>NW_017307839.1:293248-353246 GCF_000935625.1 Nanorana parkeri
CCGGTTTTCCCCCCCCCCAGGCCCCCCCCCCCCCTCTGTGTCCTAGCAACCAGTAAGGCTGTGCAGCCCACACATTGGTTGCTAGGGGGCTAGAGGCTGGGCCACAAAGTGTTATTGGTTGCTAGGACGCAGTTGGGCGCACCGTAGCAACCCAACCAATGCTTCTGTGAGGCTGCATCCTAGTAACCAATGATGCTGTGCATTCTAAGAACCAGTTATGCTGTGCTTGTGGCATAGTATCATTGTATTTTAGGACACAGGTAGCCCTCTGTTAATTTTGCTTGCACGTTTGTTAAACCTGAATCCCCCCCCCCCCTTACCAGCCTTGCAGGTGTCCTTGTATTTAATGTTTCCAAAGTTTTTACCAAGTCTCCAGTGTATCTAGTTTACATTCACATAAATGACAGCCAACATGAATTAAATAGTATCTATCCGGTAGTTTAGTAAGTGTGCTCTGTCATTCTAACTTTTAACTATTCAGAAGTTCTGAAACTGCAGCAAATCAGGAAAGGTCCAGTGGTGTCAGTGCTTCGGTCCACAGGACTGCAGGAGTTGTGTCAAAATTTGAGACATTAACACAATGACTAGGGTGAACCTATTATGGTCTAAAAATAGCATAACTTACAATATTGCTGAAGTACATGAAATTGGTCATGCTTGCAAGTACCACATTAACTGACAAGCCCCTTTGTGATAGCATAGTGCAGGTGGCACTCTCTCAGGTGCTCAGAACCAAGTGCTTTCAGGTTCATACTTCCCAAGGAAGATCAGCAAACAGACATTTGCTGATATTCTGCTACTCTACCACCTTACATCCGCCTGGGTATAGTGCCTGGATAAGGGTGTTGATTTTGTTATTTGTGGTCAAACACAATGCAACTAATTCATTTCTAGGTTTACATTAAGCAAGGAGCTCTGCAATAAATTATAATTTGTCTGTGTCTGGTATAAGTTTGAACAAACTTGTTATAAGAGGAATTCCCAGCTATCGAAAATGTCACTTATGTCATGCTTCAGTTACTGGTAGTGATGATGTTGTGAACAAGCTGTATCATTGAATCAATGCGTATTTCAGTACCGCACTACAGCAGTACTGAAAGGCAATACATCACCTTTATGGTGACAGTCATGCTGAATATTTTTCTGGCTCCACAGCAGGAACTGTTTTTATTTACATACAGCAATAGATCTAAAGCTGCTTTAAAGTTACTTGAAGGAGAAGTACATTTTTTTCCCTGTTCTCCTACTTTAGGTAAAAAGCAGAAAGGAATTGTAGTAATTTTTGCTATAAAATTATTTTGCATGTATAATAATTAACTATTACTGCTATTAATATTATTATATACAGCAAACTGGGCAATTTCCAATGATTCCTATATTTCTAAGGGGCTCAATGCCATGACTTCTAAACTTACTATAACTTGTAAGCATTTGGGCATTTATAGTGTATGTTGGTCTTTGAAATCCATTCACTGCCCCCCATTCACTTGACTCTTCTGACATTGTGTGCTGTCATTTTATTTCATTAGAAAAGTGGATTATAATGTGGAACATTACACTGTAATGTTGCCTATTGTAATCTATCTCTCTGATTAAATGATTACATACAGGGCCGCTGTTCTATCAAAGTTTGTGACTACGCTAGAATGTGTGACCGGTGACGTGGTCACACATTTTAATGGAATCCCGCCCAGTTTTTCAGCGGTGGAATGTGTCAAGCATTCCAACGCTTTCTCAGCTATTCCAGGGCAGATCGGCATTGCAAATCGCATGTGCAGGAGAACTGATGTGGAAGAGCTGATCGGTCCTGAAATGTCACTTCTATCTGACTTTGTGAGTGGGGTGGAATGTGAGATCGCAGTCACAAAGTCGGATAGAAGTGACATTTCAGGACCGATCAGGTGTTCCAGGGCAGATCGGTTCTCCTGTACATGCGATTTGCAATGCCGATCTGCCCTGTAACAGCTGAGAAAGCGTTTGAATGCTCCACCTATTGGCGGTCCAGATGTTGGATCGGCTGAGTCAAAGTCCTTCTGAAATCAGCTGTACAAGACTGAAGTGAGTAGCTGAACAGCATTGCGCTCACTTCACTTCGGTTGGGTTATTCACTCGGCTGCCCTCGGCAGCTTTGTGAATAACCCCCTAAATTACTTTTGAGACCATGTTTCATGTTACCCCCATATTTAGTGTGTAACATAAAACATGGTCACATAACCAGCCCCACCCCAAGCCACCCCCTCACTGGAGTGAATTGCGGGGTTCTTATGCCTGCAGCATCCAGGCATCTTTTCAGTTCAGTGCGGCTGTGCGTGGTTCCAGAAACACAGCCGTATTTGACAGGATCTGTGTATCAGGGATGTATGACACGTCCCTGATAGAATTATGGAGGAAAAAGCTGTCAGCTTCATGTCTGAAGCTGACAGCTTTTTCTCCATTCAGATCGGCATTTAATAGTTTACACAGCAGGGAAATTCTCTCCGATGTGTAACCCTTTCACGGAGCCTCAGCGGTGAGGAGCAAGTGCCTCACCCCGAGCAAGAGGTACCGCACTTCACTGCTGTGTATGGAGAGATTACAACTCATGTCTGCCACCTGTCTGCAATGGAGTACAAGTCCAGTGACATCACTGCACTTGTCCATTCATACTTCCTCCCGTTCCTTAGCTAAAGGCCCAAATCTGCAGGAGCCAGAGCACTGTACCTGTGATTCACTGAGCACAGTTGCAATGCTTTACATCAGAGGTGGGGAACCTCCAGCTCTTCAGCTGTGGTGAAACTAAAAATCCCAAGAGGCATTGTAAGGTTCTCCCAGCCACAGGCAAATAATAAATGCCAAAATCAGCCCATCATTACTCTCATAATATTTCATCTTTTACAAAAAAAAAAAGACAACAAATAGAAGTAAGATACAAAAATTGCACAGCACATAAATAACAATCAAACAACAGCTACAAAAAGAAAAAAAACCACAAATACAAAAAGCACAATTTGAAATAAAAGGAAAATTATCTCACACCAAAAATTGTGATAGTTGTTATTAGGTAATTGTACTTATGTTGCATTTTTATGTTTGTTTTACAGAGGCATATTATAAGCAGTAAAAATGACATTTGCCAAATATTCCCTGCAGGTGAATCTTTCTGGTGCATATGTTTTAAATTACAGGTAACGATTAACCACCTGTGAAAGTTTGGTGAATGTCACGTTTACTGGTTTATAAATATGCTACCTAAATTCTAGCTTTTGCCTATTAATCATGTAGCAGACAAAATTACAGCGGGTCCCAGTGGAGCAGCAACTGGTTTAATGAAGCTGAAATCTATATAAATACATAAAGCAGCTGTAATGAGCACAGTCACATTTATTGTACAAAAATACATTCATGGTCATCCCAATGGTAATCGGGGTTGGGCAAACAAATTGCATTTAAAGAAATGTTTTCACCGTTTTCCTGTCACACAATTTTCTGACAGGGAGAAAGAAAATGCATTGCCGTAGGCAAAGGAAAAGTTTGCTACAGTAACAAAGTAAGAAACTTTCACTGTGATAACCGTGATTGACTAATTATGGTGATCAGTCTGGCCTAAAGCTAAGCACTCTCGCAGAGCACAGAGAGTGATTGCAAACAGGGAAAGTTTGTTAGCGTTCCCAAATACAAAATAATTATAGGTTGAAGTCGATGGACATGTGTCTTTTTTCAACCTAACTAACTATGTAATTACCATAGTTTTATCATAATTACCAATGCTCTATGTGTCCTCCACAAATGACAATTAACTTTCAAGACACACTGATTGTTGATCTGCGTCCAGTAGCTTCAAGTGGCTCACAGTTTGTTAGTCCAGAAAAGCTAATTTAACATGCAGGTTCCAGAATATTTGATATTTTGGGGAATAACCTCAAATGTGTAATAACTTACCGGGTCACGGACCGCTGGCGATTCCCGACGGCGTATTGTGCAGGCACGCCTCAGAGCCCCAGGCAGAGTCAGGAGTTTGCACTGCGCACGCGTGCCACGGGTCTCCATTCTCTCCCAGCTGACAGGCGATTACCGCACTGCGCATGCTCGAGTGTCAGGGGGCGGAGTCTCGTGGCGCGCATGCCCAGTGCGGTAATCGCCTGTCAGCTGGGAGAGAATGGAGACCTGAGGCGCGTGTGCGCAGTGCGAACCCCTGACTCTGCCTGGGGCTCTGAGGTGCATCTGCGCAGTACGCCGTCGGAATCGCCGGCGGTCCGTGACCCGGTAAGTCTATTACAGTATCCCCCTATCAAGGGAACCCTTCCAGGGGTTCCAGGAGGAGAAGGCCCATCAGGGCGCCTCCGGTGAAAAAGCAACACTTTCCGGGGAGCGTGAACATCCCGAGCGTCTTACCAGGAATCCTCCTGAGGACCGCAAGATTTCCACCGAATGAGGTATTGCCACCGATTCCGGAACTTGCGTGAATCGAGGATCTTTGCCACTTCGTATTCCATCTCACCATCCACCATAACTGGCGGTGGCACCCGACCCTCAAAAGGATTCTTACGGAAGGGTTTGAGAAGAGACACATGAAAAGTCGGGTGGATCTTCAATGCAGCTTTACTGCATTGTCATTAATGATTCTTACAATCTCGTAGGGTCCAATAAACAATTTACTGAATTTTCTTGAAGGGATCTTCAACCTCAGGTTGCGGGTAGAAAGCCACATGTAATCCCCAATCCCATATCGAGGGGGTCGCCGGTGGCAGAGGTCATAATACTTCTTCTGTCTCTCCTTAGCTGCAACAACATTCCTTTTCAATAGCACTAAATTCTGTTGCAGATTCTCAATAAAAGAGTCGGAGGACGGGTTGTTGGAGGGGATGACATTGGCCAGAAGAGGAGCTGGATGGAAACCATAGTTAGCCTGGAATGGGGTGAGTTTAGTGGAAGAGCTAGTAGAGTTATTATAAGAGAACTCCGCAAAAGCTAATAGGTCCAGCCAATCATCCTGGAGGTAGGTGCAATAACAGCGGAGGAATTGCTCCAAGCATTGGTTGGTACGTTCCGTTTGGCCATTCGTCTGCGTGTGGTAGGCACTTGAAAGTCTATAGTCAATGAGCAATTTGCGGCAGAGAGCTTTCCAGAATCTGGACACAAACTGCGCCCCGCGGTCTGTTATAATCCTGGAAGGCACACCATGTAGTTTAAAAACTGTTGCAAGTAAGGCGACTGCCGTTTCCCTGGCGCTCGGCAACCTAGGTAGGGGAATTAAGTGCGCCATCTTCGTCAAGTGATCAACTGCTACGAGGATGATGGTGTGGCCATCCGATGGGGGAAGGTCCACGATGAAATCCAGGGAGACAACCTCCCAAGGGTAATTGGGTACGGGGAGGTTTGCCAACAACCCACAGGGAGGACGCTTCTCCGGTTTGCAGGAGGCACAGATCTCACAAGTAGATACATATCCAGAAATTACGTCTCACATCTTCGGCCACCAAAAATACAGTTTCACCAGGTCCAGTGTCCTGGTGATGCCAGGGTGATCCGCGGTAGGGGAGTCATGCATCAACCGAAGGATTGGAACGTACATGGCGGCCAGAATGTACACTCTCAAACCCCAATATAGAAACCCCTCCTCGTCTTGCACCAGTCCCGGAGGGTGAGCTGAAACCGCCAGCAGTTCTTTCTTAAGTTGGTCTTTCAAATCAATAGTGGTGGCCACTATTCTTTCAGGCGGTATAATGGTAGTGGGCACCGGACTTACTCGGGCGATCTCTCCAATCCTAGAGAGTGAGTCGGCTTTACCGTTTCGTGCACTGGGCCTGTAAGTAATTAGATAGTCGAAGCGGTCAAAGAAAAAACTCCAACGAACCTGTCTGGAAGACAAGGTTTTAGTTGTCTTCAGATATTGGAGGTTTCGATGATCAGAGAATATAATGATGGGGTGCTTTGTACCCTCCAGAAGGTGTCTCCAGTTTTCTAGCGAGCTCTTGATGGCCAACAATTCCTTTTCCCCTATGGGGTAATTTCGTTCGGCAGCGGTGAGTGATCTTGAGTGGAATGCTACGTGGTGCAGCGGAGAGGATAGCGTCTCTCTTTGGGATAGCACAGCCTCGATAGCCAGCTCTGAAGCTCCACCTCGAGAACATACTGGAACGCGAGATTAGGTAATTTTAGGATTGGAGCAGAGGTGAACCGGCGTTTCAGATCCTCGAAAGCGTTTCGAGTTTCAGCAGTCCAATTGAACTTCTTTTTATTACTGGTGAGTTTGGAGAGGGGCTTCACAGTGGCTGAAAAGTTTTTGATGAACTTTCTATAGAAATTTGCGAATCCGAGGAAGCGTTGGAAGGCTTTTCGAGAGTGGGGCACCAGCCAGTTTAAGATACACTTAACTTTTGTGTCGTCCATCCGTATACCTTCAGGGGAGATAATATATCTCAAGAATGGTACGGTGGTCTGCTCAAAGGAGCATTTCTCCAGTTTGGCATAGAGACGGTGTGCTTGCAGCCTGGATAGAACCCATCTCACGTGTTTCTGGTGTTCTTGGAGATTGTCTGAATAGATGAGGATGTCGTCAAGGTATATAACAACGCAGATGTCTAACAAATCTCTGAAAATGTCGTTGATAAAACACTGGAATGTGGCAGGGGTGTTGCTCGTAATGGGTCCTGAAAGCAGTTTTCCATTCATCCCCTGCTCTCATGAATATTAAGTTGTAGGCCCCTTCAAATCCAGTTTTGTGTATAGCTTGGCAGTCTGAAGGCGTTCGATGAGCTCAGGGATGAGTGGGAGCAGGTAGCGGTTCTTTATGGTGATAGCATTTAATGCTCTGTAGTCTATTATGGGACGAAGAACATCCCAGCTGCACTCTGCTTCCAGCCCAGTCTAAGGTGGCCTGGTGTAATCGTAGCCATGGTAGACCCAGAATGATCGGGAATATAGGGGAAGGAATGACATAAAATGCTATGCATTCCCTGTGGTTGTCTGTGGTGGTGACCAGTAAAGGTTGTGTTTGTAGGGCGATTGGACCTGAGGTCAAAGAGGTTCCATCGATAAACCCAACGGATATAGGTTTATATTTTCGGCAGGTGGGGATGTTGTTCTGGTGCACCAGCTGTGCATCAATGAAGTTTCCGCATGCACCAGAGTCCACCATTGCTTAAATTTGCAGCCTTCTTTGTTCCCACTGTAGGGTCAATGAGATGTAAAGATAATTTGTAGAGACATGGTGAGGGGAGAGAATTTTTAGAATTGGGAAGACTCTTACCTGCATTCTTACTCCTGACGGAGGGGCATTCGTCCACCAGGTGGTCTGCACCGGTACAGTACAGGCAAAGGTTCTGATTTTTTTCGTCTTGAGAGAGAGGTCCCCTGATGGTGCCAACCTCCATAGGTTCAGGGGTAGGTGATGTGGTGGTCCTCCGTGGCATCCAGGGTATACCTGTGAGTCTTTCAGATCGTCTTTCTCTCAGACGTCGGTCAATTGATATAGAGAGTTGCATCAGGGCATCTACGGCCTGGGGTAATTCCACTTGAGCAAGTTCATCCTTCACAGCATCTGAAAGTCCTAGACGGAATTGGTTCCTCAAGCTGATATTGTTCCATTCTGTTTGTCCTGTCACCTTCCCTGATATGTTCGGTCCAGGCAGTCAGCTGACCTAGCTTTGCGCCCTCTTGTTGTTCTAACAAGGCTGGTTAGACCCCACAGAGCCCTGCTACCCTGGTGAGGCACCCTCGAAAGCTCTGGTGAGACCCCCCTCTGTATGTGCGTTATAGTTAATCAAAATTAGTCGATTAATCGATTAAATAAAAAATTAAATAAAAAAACAGGAAAATTTTAATCATTACCAGCCCTAATTTTTATAAATATTTGCTGTAGACTTTGAAATAATGGTGGGATCCCCTAGTGGGGAAAACTGTATTTTTTTGGGGTCTGTAAACTACACCATTACTAAGGGAAGATCCCTCTATGGTTTGTAGTCTAGTCTTTTGCCTGCCTTGTCTGGAGTACAGTTCCTTTTTAACACCATCAGGAAATATATTGCCTAAGCTACATAAAAAAAAATCATGCAATTATAAAATATATAATAGCTCTTTTCAAAACATATTAAATTGTACAAAATACCATATCAGTTAAAGATGTGCTGTTATAAATGTTCCTTTCTGTTAATAAAATAGATTTCCTCTGCATTGATATGTCACAGTAATTTCAATGCTATGTATGCTAATGAGCAAATAAGAAATTAACAGGCAAGTTGCTCATTTACATGCTAACAGATTTATATCCTATGAGTTATTGCTTATTTATGCCACTGGGGCTATTTAACACTGAGGTAATGCAATTCTGAAGTATGAAATTTGGTGCACGTACTTGGTAAGATGAGGATATAAATTAAGATGGGACTTACTTGCACTGCTCACTTTTTGTAAGACAATGATCTGCACTGCAGTATTATGGTTTATGGCAATGAATTTTGCTGTTAAGGTGACTTTTTAATTAGGCATTCATATTAATGTAATTGGCATATGGGAGTGCTGCTGTAGGGAAAATGTGCTAATTGTCAATATGCATTTCAAAAAGCACTGCTTGTATAAGTGTTCTTAAACTTTTCTAAGAATACAAAAAAAGGCTGAAATGCAGAAGCATTCAGTACTGGGTCCTTACAAATACCACTGGACACAACACTTTTGGCTAGTGTGTTACTGTGTCAATAAGAAAGACAATACATCTTTTTGATGTGTATGGCTGTCAGTACTTACTGGCACATCTTTCAGGGTACAATACACTTTAGATGCTACACAGAGCATTAAAGTTGGATATAGTCCCAAGGAAAGTGTCACCCTGCCTCCTTAAATCTGATTGGTGGGTGTGGCACATAATTTATATTTAAAGCTTGAGTCCATTTGTGAATAGAATAAGGAATAGGTAAAAAAAGTTTGTTAGGTTTTATTTTTCTGTTTGCGACTCTATTGGGATAATTTTACTTCACTTTTACCTCACTTTCTGTAGCTGGAGAGGCAGTTGACAATGAGTCAGAAAGGCACCGATAAAAACCTTCCCACCTCTTTGAAAAACATGTCCCCATCACTTTCTGCCCGGACAGAGATAAACCTCCCCAAAAGGAACACAGCAATATAAACTTGACTAACTCTAAACTTTTCCCAATCCATCTAAATGAAATACAAAGATTTGCCTGGAGTTTTAATTTACCACTGGCACTTGTGGTCTACTGAGTATTGACACTTGCGTCCAGCAAAGTGTTTTGTGCTCACATGAACAATGCTCCAAAATGCTGATGATAACAGTGCAGGTTTTCAAGCATCCAGGTAATGGCTTGGTTATATTAGCTGTGCTTCAAAAGGACCTGTAGGGCATACTAGGACTTGTAGTTGTAGAGAAACAGGAGAGCTACCAGTGGACTACGCTGGACTTGTAGTTAATGGCAGCTAACACAGTAGAAATAAATAGTCATGCCTTATTCTCTCGCTTACTGTCATCTCTATCTTAGCCTGGTAGATCTCAAGCCTCAAATGCCAGACAAAAATGGCTATGTGCTAGCTAATATTTAGCTCCTTTACCCAATGGAGGCTGGAAGTCGGGCTGCAACCTCAACTGAGTAAGACAGGAAAACAGTCACATAATCACTCACTTAGTCAAAAAGGTGGAAAGAGGAAACAATGTCTGAAAATACCAAGTAATAAATATACTGTATAATATAGAATTACCATACCCTTTAACATGGGACTCTGTGTAATGTTCTGTTTACTGCAAGAAATTATACTGGTGAAATTGCTGCTTGAATTTACAATAAGTTGGTATAAGGATTTTTGCATTTACTTTAATATGGAATTCGTAGTGCACTGAATTCTGGCATAAAAAACTCCACAAAGGTTAAAACCATAAAATTATTACAGGAAAACAAATGTTACAGATAATTCTTGTATAAATAGATAGAAACATCCCTTGCAGAATTCTGAGAGCAATAATTTGGAATCAGTTGGGGCGAGCTTTGCTGTGCTAAAGAAAAGCAGTAATTTCTCCATCTAATTTCTTGGAATAAACAGAACATTGTGAGGGACCTTTTACCTCAGCTGCCTCTCAGACTGCATATTGTTCACCTATGTCTCTAGCATATAATGGAAGGCAACCTGGAAAGAACCTTTCTATAAACAGTGAGCAGCAAATGTGTGTGCAGGGCATTAAACTTGCTATATATGTGGTTGTCCAATTTTTCTGAACAAACAGACCTTCAAAAGACATTTTTTTCCGCTGTTAGCTCCCATAGCACAAGCTAGGACATTCTATAACTTAGCATTTTGTAATATAACTGCAATGCCCATGCATAGGAATAAAGTTTGAGAATGCAGCAATGCACTGTTAGCCACAAACTCTGGGTATTTGCTGTTCAGAAACAGGCAAATATAATGGCTTGCTTAGCCTTGTTCAACCACGCAAATCTCTGATTGCTACCGAAGCTCAGGAAGTCATTTAGGGAGGCGGTATTACATCCAACACTAAATGGAAACTTCCAATTGTGCGGGCTTCAAGTGTCATTGGTTGCTAGAATGCAAGCAGCCATGCAGCATCAGTGTTGTCACCCCGTCCACCTACTGAATGTCAACATGCTGGCTGGGGATCCCAGGTGACACCAATGGCCAAATATGGCTTGGCTGCACAGCATCCTTGCTTGCTAGGATGGATGCGGTTGCTTGCATCAAAGCAACCAATAATTCTATAATTCCCAGTGAAAGTATCTACAGGAGATAATAACAATGAGATATTTACTGGTGGGATATTTTGTGGACATAATGGGACATTTTGTTTGTGAACATTGTGGACAATATTTTTTTAGACATTGTGGGACATAATCATTATCTTTTAAATAAAGGACTTTATGTACTTGGTGTGTGTTTTATTTAGTATTTAATTTTTGTGTGCCCCTAACTCAAACACACAACCCTCTGGCTGCTACTGAAGCTCAGGAAGTCATCCAACACTAAATGACAACTTCTAATTGTACAGGCTGCAAGTGTCATTGGTTGCTAGAATGCAAACAGCCTTTTTAAATTATTGGTCATTGGTTGCTAGAACTCATGATGCTGTGTGGCCTGGCCATTTTTGGTCATTGATGTCACTCCATCCAGCTACTGAATGTCAACATCCTGGCTGGGAATACTGGATGATATCAATATCCAAATATGGCTAGACTCCACAACATCATTGGTTGCTAGGATGCTGGCAGTCACATACATTATAGTAACTAATATTGGTATCATTCCCAGTGAGAGTATTGCCAGTGGAGAATCACAATGGGATATTTACCGGTGGGAAATTGTCCTTATTTTTGTAATAAAGAACTATTATCTGGGGGCATCTTTATTTTCAAGGGTGCTTCCAGATTCTGATAAGTCCTGCCCCACAGACCCCCAAATCCTCTTGGGGACCAGATGTGGAGATTAGGGCCTTGTCTTCATCAACATAGGGACAAGGTGCATTGCTTTGGGGGCTGGCAAGGAATCCTTCCCATGTTGGCAACATGTTCTCTGGTATAGTTGAGAAGGGGGAGCTGCATGCTTGCTGCCCCCCCTTTCCTGGCAAATCAAGCTGCATTCTCAGATAAGGGTCTGGTTTCTATTTTGGGGACCCCCTTTTTTTTGCTTTTTATGTGGGATCCCCCTTCAAATCTCTACTAAACCTTTATAAACCTTTATAAAGGATAAATGTTGGGTTTAGATATTTAGGGGGAACCCCAGGCCATTTGTTTTGTGAAGTTCCCCTTACATTCTACACCAGCACCAGGGTCTGGTACAGGTCTTAAAGGGAAATTCCTGGACACTGTGTTTACAAACAGAACAAAGCATCCAGAAACTTTTGTTTAGCCTCAATTTAAATCTTTTTTTTGGGTCACTTTTGCTTTAGTACATCATACAGGTGTGGCACTTCCCAGGCAGGTTTCAGCTGTCCCCCAAGCATGTTATTCAAAAGAATTGTGTATTTCTTAATATTTCACTTTAAGCATTTTTTAAAAGTGCTGCTCCCCACTGAACAATATTTTACATTTGTTTTTATTTTTTCATTGGTACATGTTTCCTCTAGCAGTGACCAGCTCCCCATGCCATTTGTTGGACAATATCTTGCCCATTAGCCTTGCAAATTAAGAAAAAGGATACTTAAGATTCACCTTTCATTGACTTCAATGGTGTTTCCAATTTGCACACTTTGCAGCACATTTGCCAAACAGCCCCGCAAATCGAGCCTGGAAAATTCACCCAACACAACTCTATAGTTGGTAATGCAAAGCTAAAGGATTTAAATATAAATTGCCAATTGGTAATCTTCTAGGCTCTGTATGTCTCTTCTGAAATAAAATCTTCTTTTCTGCCTGCCAGCAATTTCTGCGTATTGTACACTAAGCCGTGCATGCTCAGCTCAGTGTGCATTATTGGGTGCTGGGGTGAATTATGCATGTGATTAACATCATCCCAGACTGGCCCATCAAGATGGTGGAAGACTCTGGACCTGAAAGAAGACTTGGAGAACATGTCAATGACAGCAATAGAGCACCAAATATGAGCACAGATGTTGCATTTCTGGAGGAATGTACAGAGGGATGATAGTATGTGATAATGGGCAAGTATGTGGCGCTACATTTCTGTCAGGTTTTTATTTCTGTCTGTTACCCTATTTGGACATTTTTACTTCACTACCTGTCCCTATAATACCTGTACAAGAAATGAAAGGTTGTTTTTTCTGTGTCCCCCATTAGAGAGATTTCCCATTGTTTCCTGCCCTCACAGGAAGTGTAGGGAACTTTCCCAAATATGGAAACAGATGACAATAAAACCTTTCCCTGCTCTATCCAAAACAAAATAAAATGTTTTGACTAAAATTGGGCTTCAAACATGACTTTTAATAATAATAACAACCCCTACTATACAAATTGCTTCTAAAGCATTTGGAAATCCATATTTGAAATGTAGAATTCAGGTATGTAAACATGGTAAAATCACATTAAAAATCTAGTTAAATATTACAGAAATAATTCCAATGTGGAAAATTCACAATATTATTTCTCTAAGACTTTACTTCTGCTTAGCTGTCAGTTCCAAGAAAAGCTGGAATTTCAGTAAACAATAATTTGGCAGCACAGTGACCTATTAGATAAAGTCACATGCTGATGCAGATGAGTGTCATAAAGCATAAATGTAAGAGGTGATTTTATTCATGCGTATTTATGACAGGATGCTAGTGACCATTTCTTGTAAGTAAGACAGCTTGACAATGAAAAGATGACACTTGCTGAGCATAGATTCTGCAAGAACAGAGGTGCGATGCATCTCCGGTCAAATTGATGTGTCACTAATATGTCATAATCTTTTGCTAATTTCTGAAATCCATTTATGTTTTCTACTTAAAGCTGAACTCTAGGTAAATAAAACACATTTACAACAAATTACATGGGATCAGAGAACTGGTTACAGGATTGTATCCAGAGAGTATTGATAAATGGTTTGTTTTCTAAGTGGTCAAAGGTTTATCAGGGGCGTGACCCTGGGTTCTGTCTTGGGGCCAAATCTGTTCAACCTGTTTATTAATGATATTGTTTTTTTTTTATCAATAGCAATATTTTAGTGTTAGCTGATGACACCAAAATTTGTAGAGTGATAAACTTGGAATGAGATATAGCAATACTACAGGAGGACCTGGATAAAATAGGGGCATGAGCAGATGAGGCTTAATATAGAAAACTGTAAAGTCATGCATCTTGGTGTTAAAAAAAAAAATGAATGCACGCTACTCATTAATAGGAGCTCAACTGGTGTAATGGTGCACATCGGCTAAAATCAGCTGTACATAGGCAGCTTTTTCCTCCATAATTCTAGGTGAGGCTCTGTCTCACCTGCCTCCCCTGATCGCACATCCCTGGAGCCAAAGTGCAGAATGAATTCGACTCAACCAATCCAACATCTGGATCGGCTGAGCTGAGGCTAAGGCAGCTCACTCGCAGCCGTTCATCCCTATTCTCATTCTCATAGGGGTTGAACGGCAGTGAGTGAATAGCCGAATACCGCTGGCATTCAACTCGGCTATTCTGCTTGCTACCTATGAGGTAGCGAGCAGAATATAAAAAAGTCAATGAATTAAAACAAAAAAAGTTGAGAAATGATTTTAAAAATGTAAAAAAATAGGAAAATTAAAATCATTATATTTTAAAGAAAGCAACAAAATAAATAAAAACATTTTTAAACGAGGCACGCCGACCCAACCGCACTCGATGAACTCCGGCCACATAATGTCGAATCTGACAGATGCCGCAAAAATATAAACAATTGGGCGGAGCTAGCAGTGACATCACCACTAACTCCGCCCAACTGTTTCCTATTGGCCGGCACCTGCTAGAGTCTTCTAGCAGGTCCCGGGCAATAAATAACAACTGGGCGGAGCCAGCCATGATGTCACGGCCAGCTCTGCCAAGTTGTTATTGTTTAATGACAGATCAGCGTCCCCAGGTCATTTTGGGACGCTGATCTGTCATTACAACTGGGCGAAGCTAGCCGTGAGATCAATAAAGATAAATAAACATGTTTTTGCTTCACATGATTGGGAGATGCAGGTCAGCAAAGCTTCACCCCATTCACTAAACTAATGGGAAACATCCCCAGCAAAGTGCAAATTTCCTTGCAAAGTGAACAGCCTATTTGCCTTTTTTTAGTAATATGACCCCAGATAGTCTGAGCGAAAACAGCTTCTGATGTGCTCTCTGTTAAGAAAACCCTTTAAGCTCTGTGAATCCTGTGTAATGGGTATACTCGGTGCATGTAAACCCAGACAATTAACTACTCTTATTTTGATGTTTTAAATATACTGCTGAAAGTGTTATATATAAGTGTAAACAAATCCCTGTCATGTCAGAAATTCAGAGCTGTCCTGTTTCCAGATCAACAGATATTTTTCTGTACTTACAGGGTCTTTAAAAGGGATAAAACATGGGGATTGGGGAAATGTATTACAGAGATGTGTTGCATATGTTCGCATACACTTTAACTATTTATTTGTAGAAAGATTTTAAAGATTTTACATAACAGGTGTTTTAAAAAGTGCTACAAAACACCCCTTTAAGTTGTTTAAACTAGGGATGCACCGATATATCGGCCGCCGAAACATATCGGACGAAAATGGCACTTTTGGCTAAATGCCGAAAGTGCCATTTTCCTGCCGATACATCGGCGCATCCGGGATTTCTTTTCTCCCCGCTGGACGCTGCTCTGTGTCCCAGCGGGAGGAGAGAAAGTGACAGCTGGCCGAGTGCTGCAGGAGGAGAGCGCTGTGAGCGGCCGGCGTCTCTCCTCCCACTCTGCTCGGCCGCCTATCACAGTGCGGAGAGCGGTGTGGGGACGGAGACAGCGCTGTCACAGGAGGCTGAGCTCTCCTCTCGCACCGCTCGCTCAGACTCCTGTGACAGTGTGTCAGAGAAGAGAGCAGGCTACATACACCCAGCGATCAGTGATTGCTGATTGTTTGCAGATAATTGAGGATATGGTATGTGGACTATATCCTCAATTATGAATGAATGGGAGTGATCTAAATCCCCTCCTGTTCATTCATAGCTGTAGTTATAGTAATCATACTATATTCTCAATGTATCAATGAACAGAAACACTCATAGAGGATTTCTGTTCATTGATAACATGGGATACAGAAAAAAAGATTGAGAACTCTGTGTTCTCAATCTCTTTGTTATTTTTAAGGGAAATATCAGGGGTCTGTTTTAGACCCCTAATATTTCCACAAAGCCCCTTAAAGTAAAGTAAAAAATAACAATATTTAATAAAAAAGGAATAAATAAATAAAAATAAATATAAAAAAATTAAAAGTTTATAAAAAATAAATAAAATATTTTAAAAAAAATGAAAATAAAAACATTTTCGGTATCGGTTTCGGCCTGACAATTTTTTTATTTTGGTTTCGTGTCAGTTTTTACATTTCTATTTTGGTGCACCTCTAGTTTAAACATTAGAAACAAAGTTGACCTAAAACATACTTCACCACTATGTGTTAGGCAAATATAAACATCAAGATACATGTGTATTTACATTTATATATATTGTGTGTGTGTGTGTGCATATATTTCTTATGCTGTGGAATAGTATGCTGAGGAATAATAAGTAAACATGCATCTTAGTGTCTATTGAAAATACTGAAATTATTTTCAAAACTGAACTTGCGGTTCAGTTTTGGTCACCAGTCCACGGAAAATATGTCCTTGAGCTGGAGAGAGTCTAGAGAAGAGTAACAAAGCTAATTAAGGGGCTGGAGCATCAAAGCTATGAGACAAGATTGCTAAATTTAAACTTGTTCACGCTGCAAGTGATGCGATTAAGAGGCTTCTTTTCTGTCAGAGCGGTTACATTTTGGAACTCTCTGCCACAAGCAGTAATATCAGCATAGAATATTGATTCATTCAAAAATCCATTAGCTACCATACCTAAGAGACTGTAACATACAGGGGTACAGGTACTCTTAAATACTAGACAACACTCATATACAGACACACGCAAAACTCGCACACAGACACACAAAAGGTTGAACTTGATGGACCTGTGTCTTTTTTCAACCTCAAATACTATGTAACTTTAGAAAACACATTGATTTGACAGCCTAGATAAGCTATCCATTATTTTTCTTTTACTATGATGTGGTGCCAAATAAAAAAACACTTAAAGAACAAAATTAATAAATGCCTGCACCTTAGATGCTTGGAATGTATAAACCTGTGTAATGCATAATAAGTGCAGTATGCAGTTTGGAAAAGATTTTAGTGTGAATTTTCAGTCTCATCAAAACAAATATTGGGCAATATATCAAACAAATTAAAGACAGCAATCAATAAGAGTGGCTATAAAAATTGAATGGCAAATCCCATATTAAAGCGAAAGTACATTAGCAACAGACCAAATACATATTTACTATTACACAAGATTTAAAGTTGAACTCCAGACAGCTGTAAAACGAAATATCTAACTCATTATGTGTTTAACTGTATTCTTACATAAAGCCAGCATAGGTTCCTGAATCTGTCTTGATGTCATCTTCTGCCATGCACAGCTTTTGGACTAGGAGTAGGATGTTCAGTACCTACCAAGTCTCCTGTTTTCCACAATAATGTCAGCCAAAAGTGTGAACATACTTACAGGAGAAGAAATAAATTATCTTCTTAATGGGCTGCTTCTCCCTAATTATCCAATCATAGGCTGGAGGCAGGCCAGTAACCAAATTGTATTGCCTAAACCTTTACTAAATTACATTTAGATCTCTATTTATAAAGGCAGCAGTATGGCCTTATGACAGCCATGCCAATGCCCCCCAAAATGTCACATTTATAAATCACATCAGTGTGATTTACAAATGTGCATTGTGTTCTGCCTTTATTGGTACTCTGAAGCAAGCAGAGCACAATTACATTTTAAATAAAAGAAGAATAAAAAACAGGTTTGAAGCCCTTTCATGTGACCTTTCAAAGTCACATGACCGGAATCTCCTTTTATTAGCTCTACACTGCGGCCTCCATTTTAAGAATGGGCTGAAAAATGCAGGTCGCTATGTGGAATACTGCTGGGGAGTATAGCAGAGAATGGTGAGTAATATATACACTTCATTATGAACTGGTCCCTTTGTTTGCTAAAACACTGTGTAATATAAATATTGACATTTATTTTAAATAGAATGTAACCTTAATGTTTTCATCCTTTGCTGAATATCAGAATTGTTGTTCTCCTGCATCCTCCTTGCAAATACTTTGTTTACATACATGCATTCCGGCAACAACTGCATGTGATTTCTCAGGGTGGGTGTCTTGACAACAACAACAACAGTGGGACATACCTGTGCAATGGGTTTTGGCATGGCCGCTTTTAGCATCATTTGGGAGAGCATGTGACAATGTCAAAGAATATTTGGGAGAGCATTGTCATCCTATATCATGAAGTACCTGCCTGAAGGACATTACATTTCAAAATCAACAGTTACTTTAACAAAAAGTGCACACATATTACTAAATTATTTTAAATGACTTGGAATTACTTAAAGTTACCAGTGATGGGGTTTACATATGCTTGAAAGAGGATCTTGCACTAGCTAGAATTTGGAAAACCTAATACTGATTATTGTGGTAGGTCATAAAAAAAGCCTGTGAATAAGAAGTACTTATCATCCGCTGTCTCTCTGAAACTCTGCCATCTGCTGCACTTCACTTCCCAACTTTGGAACATACACTATATTGCCAAAAGTATTGGGACACCTGCCTTTACAAGCACATAAACTCTAATGGCATCCCAGTCTTAGTCCGTAGGGTTCAATATTGAGTTGGCCCACCCTTTGCAGCTATAACAGCGTCAACTCTTCTGGGAAGGCTGTCCACAAGGTTTAGGAGTGTGTCTATGGGAATGTTTGACCATTCTTCCAGGAGCGCATTTGTGATGTCCGGTACTGATGTTGGACGAGAAGACCTAGCTCGCAGTCTCCGCTCTAATTCATCCCCAAGGTTTTCTGTCGGGTTGAGGTCAGGACTCTGTGCAGGCCAGTCAAGTTCCTCCACCCCAAACTCACTCATCCATGTCTTTATGGACCTTGCTTTTTGCACTGGTGCGCAGTGTTGTTGCAACAACAAGGGACCATCCCCAAACTGTTCCCACAAAGTTGGGAGCATGAAATTGTCCAGAATGTCTTGGTATACTGATGCCTTAGTTCCCTTTGGAACTAAGGGGCCAAGCTCAACCCCTGAAAAACAACCCCACACCATAATCCCCCCTCCATCAAACTTTACACTTGGCACAATGCAGTCAGGCAAGTATCGTTCTCCTGGCAACTGCCAAACCCAAACACGTCCATTGTATTGTCAGACAGAGAAGTGTGATTCGTCACTCCAGAGAACACGTCTCCACTTCTCTAGAGTCCAGTGGTGGCGTGCTTTACACCACTGCATCTGACACTTTACATTGCACTTGGTGATATAAGGCTTGGATGCAGCTGCTCGACCATGGAAACCCATTCCATGAAGCTCTCTATGCAGTGTTGTTGTGCCAATCTGAAGGCCACACCAAGTTTGGAGGTCTGTAGCTATTGACTCTGCAGACATTTGGCGACTCCTGCACACGCATGCGCTGACCCCACTTTGTCATTTTACGTGGCCTACCACTTTGTGGCTGAGTTGCTGTTGTTCCCAGTTGCTTCCACTTTGTTATAATACCACTAACAGTTGACCGTGGACTATTTAGTAGCAAGGACATTTCACGGAACACCTGAATCCAATGATTTGGATGAGGGTGTCCCAATACTTTTGGCAATATAGTGTATAGAAAAGCAGAAATTGGGAGCAGGTTAACAGGAGACAGCCTCCTTCTTCTAAAGGTACAGCAACTCAACTGAAGTCCAACATTGCTCAAGGCAGCTGGCAGCTGAAAATTTCTTCAGTTTGTTCTCAGTTCCTCAGTTTGTGCATTGCTATACATAGTTATGGATATTTGAATGATAGATAGTTCAGTGTTAGGGACCACACTTTACAGAGGTACCTTGATGTGGCAGCATTGTTTTATATGTATTTAAAAAGTATGCAGCAAAAACCCTTGTTCTTAACCTGAATAGTTCAAAATGTTTAGTTAGGTTTTTTACTGATTAGATGGAAAGTATTACTCTGTAAAATGATAGACAAAAGCCATACAATGTTTGTGTCATGGGTTTCTCTTTCACTAGTGGGTAGTGTGTAAGGCAGAGATTTATGTTTAATTTTCATTAGGATGGCCTCACCAATTCTTACATCTCCATTTAATGACACATGGGGTTAATGGTGGAAAGAGCCTTACCTCTGACGCAGCCAGCCATGATTGGTGAAACCTGTCAGGTGCTCTCTGTTTTAGCGACAATCTTCTATCCTACCTTCATGCCAGCACCAGAGCAATAAAACTGGATTTGGTACTTGTTTAGACTGTCATACACAAGTCTTTAGTTGTACTTTATGGAGACTAGCTCTGTTTGATTAAACTTTTGGACAGGGCTGTTTGTCTAACAAGGGACCAGTCACTCCTTTGACTCATTAACTTTTAAATGTTTCAATTGCAGCTTGAGATATGGAGCATTGTAAACAGGCATTTTTTTTATTAGGTTGGGATGTTTGCGATAAATATAAATAGGTAGTAGATGATGTGGTGTGTGGTTTTTTTTTAACAGAAGAGACTTTGCATGTCTTCCATACATTAATTAAGATGGAACATTGCCCGCGGCACATTAACAGTGCAGTGTATATGGGCAGCCCATTTTCGGCATCTGTAAGAGGAGTTATATGATCAGTTACTGCCAATGGCCAAAAAAGGCCAACGGAAAACTAAAAGAAGACCAGGAGACAATGATAGTAAACAGAGTGACAAAGGACAGCTCTTATCTGTCCTGATGAGGACAAATAGCCAGCTGAGTCTATCATGATATGCACGTAAGGCAAGAGCAGCTGAACTACAGTTCAACTTTAAAGAGGCAATGGAGAGCCTGTAAACTGAGAAGTCAAGACCTCCATCTGCTAGCTACAACATATTAATATGCAGTCTTTTTTACTCAAAAAAAAAAAATGGAGCCACACTCACCAACCCTTCTTACACAGGTAAGGAGGGTCATAATGAAACTAAGTTCACATCTACGCGATCCTCCAGTTGCATTCTCCTCACAGAGCTTGGACCAAACAGTTACTTGGATGAATGAGTTAGGTATTTAGTGGACTTTACCAGTTCCCTGAAGGCAAGTGTAGGATTTTAAACATAATTGCCTCCCCCCCAACATTCCCAATTCAACTTTTTTGCATGTATCAATTGGAAGAGCATGTTACCCATCAGCTTTGGGCTGCTATTTTAATAGGGTGGCCCATTTTGTTACACTAGCCCCTTAAGCCTGATATATTAGCTTGTATTATTTGGGGTGGGGGGGCTACACTTTAAAATAAAATATAACAAAAATTCATTAGACTGAATTTCTGCATGTGTTGGCAGACTGGGTGATAGTCACAATTATGCCCTAGTCCAACCTGCATAAAATACTGAACCTAGTATATTCATTGGCTTGTCTCTGCTGAGAGCAATTAGGTAAAATGCCACATTTATACAACAAAATAAGGTCAAATATTAAAGGTTTATAGAAGAATACCTTTTAAAAAAAACTTTCTGCTCTTATTATAAATTATGTTTATTAAGAACTGAATTTCTTTACATTTTTTGGTGGCTAAGCATTATTACACATTCATGTTTATAATTTGGAGAAAAAAAATAACATCTAATAGAAACCTGAGACAGTAAGTGTTTTTTAATGGCATAACCTTCTGTATCTAAATGCGAACAGAAATGTTCCAAAGAGGCTCATTGTTCAGTTACTGCAGGCGTTACTATCTTTTCCAAATGCAGATTCTTGATTTATAGTTAACAGGATAATGAGAGTCTGTTTGAAATTCTGCTCAGAAAAATTATAAAGATAGGCTTGGAACTTTATTACTGGTTAGGTCACACAAAATGTATAAAAATAAATATCTAACAAATGACATGTCATAATACATTAACAGCTAGGCTGGCTCCTGATGTCAGGGCATGAAGGACAAAAAATTGTTTGTTTGTTCTACTCCATTATTACTGCCAACATTGCATTACCATCTACTGTTACAGTTGCAAGTATAAATTTACTGAACATTCACAATTAACACAACATGAGCTCGGGAATATTGTAAAACAATTGAATTAGACTGTAAAGTGTTATGTTTAATAGAATGAACTTTGTGCAGTTTCTGCTTTCAAAATATATGTAAGTGTAACGAGATGAAAACGCACCACCAGTTGGAAGGGTTTCTTATAGCTTGTGAGTAATTCCTTGCAGAATAAAAACAAAACTGGTGGCTAACTGAGCTTGGTCCTAGACTATATTGAAGTACACCTTTAAAGTGGACCTTTACCCCCCTTTCACTAAAAATCACATCAACATGCAGCTCTGGATGCAGATTTAAAATCTTATTACATTCACTAGTTTAACAAACATGTTTTTCATTTAATTACAAATAGAATGTATCTACTTCCTGGTCCACTTTGGCATGATGTAATATGCATTGTATCCTGGGAAGATACATCAGCATTATATCAGCAGTGCATTGCTTGGAAATCTCATCTGTAATCTCATGGGAACTCAAGGAAAGGCATTTTCCTCCTCTGAGATTATGTTCATGGTCACATGTCCTACTCACAGGAGTTCCAGGATGTAAAGGGAGATATATTAAAGGAGGATATATTAAACTATGTGGTGAGCGATTTCCTCTCATCCTTGTAGTTATAGTCAACCTGTGACAAAGAAGCTGTCACAGGTCGGCTCTATCGATTGGGAAGTGAGCAGACACATGTCGCTGATCTGCTTACTTCCCAATCGTCTTCCTGCAGTGAGTGGTGACTGTAAGTCACCGCACTGCTGACTGTGCCTCTAGATAGGCAGAGCCACTCATGCAGCTGGGTGGATCTCAACAGTATTGTCGAGATCCATCCCGGCTGTGGTGCTCTCAGTATATCACGGGCTTACTGAGCTTTGGGTCCTGGGAGAAGGTTAGTATATGTCCTGCCGTGACCCTAAAGAGATCTATGTGGAAAAACACTTGGATAAAGTTCCTCGTTAAAGTATATGGTAAAGCTGAACTGCAGCATTTGTTTAAATTTTTTACACAGCACTAGGTGTGTCACATGCCCTCTAATAAGGTGTATGCTGTTTACACAGGGCTGTTACATAGCATAAAAATCACACCTTACAGCAGGCCTCAAAATTACCACTCGCCCCCTCGCAATTGGCGAGTGAAAATTGCGTGGGGGCAAGTGGAATGTCATCCAGAGGGTGTGCCACCAGCAGAACCAGTGATGGAACACTATCGCCTCTTCAGAGCGGCGAACGTTTGCTTTCTGTTCTCTCTTCTCCTCCTGGGCCGCTCTGTAGCTGCAGGGGCCAAGGAGGAGAAGAATCGGTGTTGGCTGTCTTCGGCTCCTTCTGCTCTTTCAGCCACCTGTAGCTTCCTCCGCCCACCTCAGCTGCCATAGGCTGGGAGGAAGCCTGCAGAGTTACTATTGGACGGCCAGAAAGTTATGCAGCGCGGGACCTGAAAATAAAGTTTTGTATCGGTAGATTGAGGATCTCTGTACCGCCCTCCCCTCCCCCCCACGAGCACCATCAGCTAAGTGCACTTTAAATACCTTTTCTTTCTTCCTTATACTGCTGACCTCTGTAATGTGTGTTACATTACTGACCTCTGTAATGTTCATTACATTACTGACCTCTGTAATGTGCGTTACATTGCTGACCTCTGTAATGTGCTTTACATTGCTGACCTCTGTAATGTGCATTACATTACTGACCTCTATAATGTGTGTTACATTACTGACCTCTATAATTGGCATTACATTGCTGACCTCTGTACTGTGTGTTACATTACTGACCTCTGCACTGTGTGTTACATTACGGATCTCTGCATTACACCACTGACCTCTGCACTCTGCGCTGTTACTGATCTCTGTACTGTGCGTCATACCGCTGACCTCTGTACACTACATTTCTGCAGTGCCGGACCTGAAGGGAGGCTCAATGAGGCTGCTGGAGGCTTCCCCTCAGTACATGGAGGCAACGTCACTGCAACATCCCCCCCCCCAACCAACACCACGAGATGAAGACAGCACCTGAATCATATCAACTGTACACTGTAATTCCCTGTTCTTTCTGCGTTACACCGCTGACCTCTGCACTCTGTGTTACATTACTGACTTCTGTACTCTGTTTCACACCCCTGGCCTCTGTACTCTGCGTCACACCGCTGGCCTCTGTACTGTGCAACACTACTGCACTCTGCATTACACTACTGCCATTTGCACTCTGCGTTACAGTATTGACCTCTGCATTACTACTGACATGTGGAAAACTTGCTTCTTGTTCTCCGCAGAGGACTTTGAAAGCACATACAGGTCAGGAGACATGAAACTGAGCAAATCAAGCTTTTTCATTAAAGAAAAAGCTCAACCTACTCCTGTGGAGTCACTATCAAACACTATAGAAAAAGAGCATGAATCAAATCCAGCTGCTAGTTGTAGTTTGCCACACAACCCGACTGCTGTAACAACTAAGGGGAAAAATTATGTTGATGCTGGCAAGACCTCTAAAAAATGCCATTTTAATACGCATTGACTGGAACAATTTTCATGGCTTATTTTCTCAGGGGATATGGATACAGTTACGTGTAAAGTTTGCAGTCGGTTCCCCCAAAGTTCTGAAGCAAAATGGAAAGATGGCATAAAGGCTCCATTTAAAAGGGAAACCTTTGTATGGCATGAGAAAAGTAATAAGCACAAGGAGAATGTTGATAAAGCAAAGGCTAAAGACACCCCTGAAGAGAGACCTTTAGCTGTGTGTGTCAGAAAAATGGACGCTGCAATGTTTCAGAACATAACACACATGTTCAACATCACTTATTATGTAGCAAAATATGAAAATTTCGAGATTTTGCTGATATATTGATAATATAAGCAGCTAAACTTGATGTGCCGGTTCTGCAGAAGTATGGAAATGATGTGCAATGCAAATAATTAATTTATTTATTTGGTAAAATAATCAGAGAAAATCTTGTGGCAAACATTAAAAAGTTTATTGGCATCATGATTGACGGATCTACTGATCGAACCTCCACTCAACATGCAAACATTTATGTCCGTTATATTTCAGAAGGAGAGATAAAAGAAGATTTTTTGGGGTACATTTGCTCTAGAAAGTGCTACAGCCCAAAGTTATTTAAAATGATTGACTGCCTTTTTGGATAGTCTTCATCTTAATTACAACCCAACAATTATTTCTTGGGTTGCAGGCTTAGGAATGGATGGGGCTGCAAGCATGCTTGGCCACAAATCTGGTTTAGCAGTCCAGATGAAAGACATCTGCTCACAGATGATCAGTATATATTGTGTGGCTTATCACTTGCAGCTTGCTCTCTTGGATGTTTGCAGGGAAGTGCCATACCTACCAACATTTGATGATGTGGTGCGGCCTGTTTTTAAATATTATCATGGTTCAGCCAAACGCCTTCATCAACTGAAAGAAACTGCAAAATCTTTCGGTAAGGAAATCTTGAAACTTAAAGATATACACACAATATTTTTTTAAACTGGAAAGCAGTGGTGAGGCATTTTGAGCAGATATCAACTGAAGGATCAACTGATTCTGGTAAGGTTAAAGGTATCCTGAAAGACCTTAAACAGGTGAAGTTTGTGAAACTTTTGCATTTTTATGGCAAGCTGAAACCATTGTCAGAGGGTCTTCAAAAAAAGAACTTATGATCTGTCATAAAAAAAAAAACTAGAACATGCAGTTACAACTCTTCAGGATCTTTGTCAAGGGAGGAGGAAACAACGAACTTGAATTTCTAAATAGGTTTACAGGTGGTGGAACACTATATGGGCTACAGCTGACCAACCTTGAAGCCGGTGAAAGAGAATTACAGTCTGTCCGCCAAACTGTATTGGCTAAGGCTGAAAGATATTTGATTTTGAGGCTTTCTTCGGTTTCTTCAGATATTGCGCAATCTTTGAATATGTTTGACAGCCTGTCCTGGCCAGACAACGCACACATCCTCAACTTTGGATTGATTGAGTTGCATAGAATTGCAAAACATGTCCTTAAGAATGAGTTTGAGGACAATGTTGACCTTTAAGAAGCAGAGTGGGCTGACGTGAAACTTTCAATTCAAAGTGGACTCTCTTTTAATGAGACTTTGAAAAAATTGAACCAGCAGAAAGACAGATTCCCTACAATACTCCCTCTGGTCAACTTCTGTGTCGTACTGCCCCCAACAACAGCCTTGTGTGAACGGGGCTTTAGCTACCAAAACAGAATATAGACTGTGAATCGTTCATCACTGGCAATAGAGACTTTGGATGACCTTCTGATGATTGCCGGTAATGGACCACCACTTACGGATTACAATCCAAACACAGCCATTGATATGTGGTATTTTTCATCAGAAAGGGAACGTTACACAGGGCTTGGTCCTGCTGTACACACACACACCATAGCAAGTCTCTGTCCGAAATTGGCTTTCTATTATTATGCCATATTGTTTGGCATCAACAGAAGCTCTGCTTTGTTTTCCCCCAATGCCACACTTTATTTAGGGAAAGTCTATTTACGGTGATTGTGGCGCTAAAACAAAATGCACTAAGTTTATAAAAGGTTTGAACACTTACGCCCCATTCACATTAAGCGATTTATCGCATGATTTCCACCGCGATATATCACATTTTTGCCGCGCGATATCTCGAGAAGTTGCCGGCCAATGCTATTCAATGGAGCTGTCTTAGCTCCATGTCACCCGTCGCTCGTCTCTGTCGCTCCAGCAGGACCCTTTTTTCGGCGGATTTTGCTATTTTTTAATGGAGCCCGACGGTGAAGGTCGCGCTACCGTCGCTGGATCGTCGCTGGAACGTCGCCCCGAAAGTCGCGCTATGCTGGCCACGCTGATCCGCTGCAAAAGGTATGTCGCTTATTGTGAATGGGGCCTCACACTTAATATTTTGTGTCCCTATTTATGTTAAACACTTACTTGTCTTTTATGTTTACATTGCTTTATGTTAAAATTATTAAAGCTGGTTTTGTTAATATTTTTTATTTTATTTTATTCTCAATAAAACACTTAACAGTGTCATTTCATAAGATAATTTCAGAGGGTGTGTTTAGGGGCAGAGTAAAGGCCGTGGAAGGGTAGGGGTTAGGTGGGGCAACTGGTGGCGAGTAACTCTTAAGGCCTGGCTAGTAGCTCAGGACTTGAAATTTTGACCCCTGCTTGTCAGCTCCAACACACAGTGCTGGCTCTCTGGGTGCTGTAGGGGAGAGAGATTTAGCTAGAGTTGTGAAGTGGTCACTCCTGCTCCCACCTCAATCTTTGCCCATTCACAAACTGCCTGGTAGTTTTCCCAGAATACAAGGCATTCTGTGATTGGAGGACTAGAGACAATATTTCATCTTTGCCCACTCCTCTCATCATCTTATCACATGATGACTTATATTCTGTGAGAAAACAAGTCCTTTTGTGAAAGAGCGAAGAGTGAGGAGGAAATGGGAATGTGATTTGAACCCTTTACCTTTACTGGAAGCCCAGTGCTATGTGTCGGAGCCGCTATGTTGCAAGGTATGATTTTTATAATATGCAGCTGCCCTCTGGAAATAGCACACACCATATTAGACCTATGTCACAGACCTAGTCCTGTGGAAAAAAATATATTTTTTCCCCCCGAGTTCATCTTTCGGGTGAATAAATAAAAAGAAAACATAAGTACATCGCTTCAAAATCTGCAATATATGTCCCATATGTTATTCCTTTATTGACTCTGAAAAATATTTCTTGATCTGCCAGAAATGCACTCAGCTCTGAAGTCCTGTTGTAGACTGACAAGGCACACCTGTTCTGTGGACTAAGTGTAGTCAGCTCTGCCTAATTTTCTTTTACTAAACTACTCAACCACTCCCACTCTCAGATCTCTACAACATAAAGGCTAATCATTCTGGAGTCCATCATAAGAGGAAGGTGGGCTACTTAATGAAGTGTATAGAGGACACAGGACAGCTCTGAATTTCTGACAAAATCAATAGTTGTTTTTTTTTTTTCTCTTATCAAACAGATATAACAAAATGCTTCAGTTGGTATATTAAAAGGGGGCAATAAAAGAAGTTAATTGTTAGCATTTACATACATTTTAATTGCTAACAGCAGTATAATAAAAGTACAATAAAGGGTAGTCAGTTGTGGTTGCACAGTGCTCAAAACTGGACTCTTAAGCTGCCTATACACTGTTATATTTTTTTCATTCAACCTGCAGGGTGTACCGCTTTTACAAAATACCCCATAAGTGACGACAGCTGATAGGCTTCCATCACTGTTTATCTGAACATTTTCCACCTGGCTCCTTTGAGTCTCTGTTCGAAGGATGCCGAGCGTAAGGATGCTTGGCGGAAGCTTGCCGACAGGGCCACCCACTGAATGAAATTTGTAAACTGTATGACCAGCTTGAACCGAAAACTACAATAGCAATTACATCTATTTGCTGCTAAAAGATTTTTTTTTTTTTTAATAATAAGATTTTATTACAGTTTTCAATACAAAAAAAGTACATAAACACAAAAAGTACAAAATTGATAAGCTCCGCCCCCGCTGCTAAAAGATTTAAAGTGCAACCCCATTCACAAAAAAATGTATTACCCAGCAAGGTACAACATGAAAAAAACTTACTGCAATAAAAGCCTCCTCTCTAGCACTGTTCACCACAGACTCAGCGTTCTGCAATCCAGTGATGGTCATTTTCTGGCCAGCATCATTCAGTCTGCTACCTGTGAGCCCAGGGTGTCAAGAATATGTCCCCTGGGGGCACATTAACATGCCACCCTGTACTCAAAGGAGAATATTGCAGAGAATGGCACCACATCACAAAACAACTGAAAACTTCTGTAACTTTTAGCATGTGGTATAAAATACTGCAGCTTGATGCCACAGGTCCTAAATTGTTTGCACATTTGAATATATGTTTACAAAACCAAGTAGTTGACTCCTACTATTAATGACAATTTCTATTTATGGTATTTCTAACTATGCATTATAATCAGCCCACAAATGTGCTCATAAAATATGCTCGAATAAGCACAGCTGACTAATAACAGCTCTATTCAGTGAACCGATGCTAAAATTTTTACAGTATAATAAAATACCAGCAACCATAATCTATTGCATTGTGCATAAATCCACACAAAGCTCAGGTCTAGACTAAGCAAATGTCAAATTACTAGAATGTCTATTAGAACAAGTGCTCATTATGTTAACATTGTTTAGTGATAGTTTATTAATCATTACTAGGGACATCTGGTGCAGCAATAACATATGTTCGGATTTAACGTCTATAGTAAAATATATTATCAGTTTAAAGAAAATGAAGGACGAAATTGCGCCAATAAGCAGTAAAAGAAAATGCAAACTGGGAATTCAAGTGTTTACCATGACATTTTCAAGCAATACAAATATGGCAAAGCTAGCCTTAAGGTGCCCATACACTGCACGATTCTCATACGAGAATTGCGGGAAATCCCGCAATCGTACGATAATCGCAAAGTGCATGGAAGACGTGCAACCGTTTCTACTGTACGGTCGCACGTCTTCCGTCGAACAAGCAGGCTGGAAAACCCGCCGGGAATCGTACGATTCATGGCGAGTTAGTGGCCTGCTTGTCCAAGATGGGCAGATCGTACGTTTTTTAAATTACTTTACAACCCTCACAACCCTTGTGTATGGCCACCTTTATATGCTATATATGTTTCTAAATGGTGCCATAGATACATTACACACCACACCCTTATTTGCTACTATTAGCTGTAGCTGCCTGAAAGAGACCTTGTTTCTTGCTCTGACTACTCTGCAAGGGTCAAGTGCACCTTTTTGTCTAGGGGCTAGAGTAAAGGTGGCCATACACTGTACAACCATCGCAAGACCTTAGTCTTGCGATGGTTGTAAAGTGATTAAAAAAACGTACGATCTGACCATCTTGGACAGGCAGATCGCACTCTCGATCATCGCAAGCCCGCCCCCCTGAGGGGCGGGCTTCCGATGACCGCAATGCTAAACGGGCAGTGTGCGCGTGCGCACACTGGCCCGTTCGGCATTTGTCTCCCGAGCACCGTTCAAACCAGCCGAAAATCGTACAATTCTCAGCTGGTTTTCTAACATGCTCCTTAGACAAAAGACGTGCGACCGTACAGTAGAAACGGTCGCACGTCTTCGTTCACACTGTTCGATTCTCGTACGATCGCGGGATTTCCCACGATTCTCATACGAGAATCGAGCAGTGTATGGGCACCTTTAAGCAGATTTATTTAACTGATCCTGATCAGCGCTCTCCTTTTCTTCCCCTCCGCTCTGGCTGGTGGAATGTCCCTTGATGTCCTCACACCTAGTGGAGGTCTCTGCATTAGACATGATGACGTCAGTGGTCCTTAGACCACCGGAGTCCAGGTGATAAGAGGCTGTGGGTACTGGTCTCGCAGCCCTGAGGAAGCTGACGGGAGAAGGGATCAAGTAAGTAAATATGCTTTAGTCCAGTCCCCTAGACAAAATAAGCCCCACTGCAAGGGTACTTTTTTGTGTAACTGGATATGCGATTTAAGTATATTAGGGATAAGTCCAAGAATCGCATTCACCAACATGCCTTTACTTTTCCCACTACTGTCTATTTGTTCCACTACAACCACCATTTAGTCATCTTGAAATTAGTCATAAAATGTAACAAAAACATTTTCTGTGTTTGAATTTATTTTATTTTAATTACTGTCATGTTATATTTAGAGCATTGCACATTGCACATGCACGATGGACTGATTATATTTACAGCATTATACCTAGGGCGCTGCTGATAGGCACTGCAGCCTGAAGGTGGCAGTGTTCATCTGGCACCTGAAGGCTGTCCATTTATTTTTCAATGAAGCCTCCAGCTTGCAAATAATCTTTATGTCATAACTGAATAAGGATGGGCTCGGGCGTGTTCGCAGCTCGCCAGGAAGCTGATTCGCCAATGAAGCTCGCCAGGAAGCTGACTCGCCAATGAAGCTTCACAGCTCGCCAATGAAGCCCGCCAGGAAGCTGACAGCACGCAGCGCCAATCACAGGCACTGAGACATTTCCCGATCTCTGCAGCTGCGGACCGGGAAAATGTCTCATTACCTGTGATTGGCGCTGCGCGCTGTCAGCTTCCTGGCGGGCTCGGCACATGGAGATGCGAACACGCCCGAGCCCATCCTTATAGCTGAATTTGTGATCACTTCACAAATGGTTCCTGAACATTGGTGGGGACCTGAACTGACATTGACAGCAGGGACTGAGAGCCATTAGCTGCAGTATGTGTTGGCTGGCGGCCATCAAAGGGGAGCATTTATTTTCATTTTCCCAGCATGGAAAAACATGCTGGCAAATATTTACATACACATGATGGGTGGGACAGGCATTAATGCTGGCAATTACTGGGCAATGAAATCATCTCATACAAGTACCATACAATAACTGTGGGTTCCACACTATTCCCTATTAAAACTGTTTTTAACCAAACAAAAAAAATAAAAAGAACATTTAGAAAAAAAAATATAGTACAAAAAATCACCATGGAACCCGCAATTCTTGTATGCTATCTCTAATAGTCGCCTCCAATGGACAGCTTATAATGCACGATGAACACTGTGTTTACAACACTTGACAAAGAGGATCCACCCCGAAAAAGATGTCACTGTGACTACAATTTTAATGTTGACCTGCAAGTGGGAGAAATGCCACTGCCTCTCTGCCTCTGAATACTGTACTTTGTTTCGGTGAGCTTCTTTAATTTGGAAATCCTGCCATGCCTAGAGAGTCCTTCTTGACTGGACATCAGGGAACACCTTCAGCTCATAGATAAGCGGGTTTAAAATGTTCCCTTGTAAGTGTTTTTTTTATCTTTAATGTTTTCATTTATCGAATTATTACTGCACTATTGGGTGCACTCTCTGCCATGTTGTTTGTGTTCAGCAATGTGTCAAAGATGCTGCCTGTAGGACTTCTTTTAACTTCTAATGGTAGATGATGTGTGAATGCAGAGCTCTGTTGATGGAATCTCAGCATATATCGAGACGAGGCGATGGTATATTTGAAAAGATTAACATTTGTTTTATTCGTGCACGGGAAAACTCAATACAGACAATCAAAAAAGTTCGGAATTGTTCCTCACTCAGTCTCGTAAGAGTCTTCAACTCCCCTCCCCCTGTCTCGATGTTTTATATAGTTCTTTAGTACATCCTGTGTTGAGTCACTTCAGTCATGAGACCAGGAGAACTTCCTTAATTCTGTTTTCCGTGTATTGTCTGCTCAGGAAGCCTGTAACTTTGCAGTTTAAGCTGATCTTGCAGTTTTTGAAAGCTTGGTTTAACTTGAGAAAACACACACATTAATAATATATAAATTTAAACATATTAATCAGTTCATCAATACAAAAAATAATATTCACATTTCCCTCCTGTTGAACATTAAAATGTTTACAGCATCAAAATTTACATTCTCCCTGATGGGTTTTCATATCAATTTATCAAAATAAGGGACTATGTGTGTCATATGGATGTATTTGCTTCATCACATGGTTCAGTTTGTGGGATTAACTGATACATAGCATCAGCAGTAGCCTTGTCAACTGCTCGGGTTATCAGTCCTTTCATACATGGTACAATGCAATAGCCCAGACAGACCAGTACTGATAGGCTCCCTACAATGGCTATTAAGAACGAGGTTATGTGTGCTGCCCAGCGCCCGAACATACCTTCCATCCAGGAGGTCCACGGATTACTGATCCCACTGTTTTCTGCCAACTCCAACAATAGCATCTTTAAGCCCTTCAATGCTCGAGAGATGCTGCCATCAGGTGCAGTGTTCTTGGGGATATACGTGCAACATGAGGGTCCGAACATGGCGCAGGCTCCACCTTTCTCTGCTAAAAGCATATCCAAAGCCATTCTATTCTGCCACGCTACCAGTGACGTGGCGTCTAGCTGTTCAGCGAGACCCTTAACTGCGTCCCTCGAAAATGTTTTTCGCTTAATTACCTTTATCCATACCCAATCTCCCGGCTTGAGGACGTGGTCTATCTCTCTGGTTATATCTGGGGGTCTCTGATACTTTGCTCTGGTCTCTAGTGCTGCTCGTAGGTATTCTGCTAATTCCCACTCCTCCGGATCTTTGTCTTTTCTGGGATCCCGAACCGTGGTATAAGTTCCCTGGCTAGACACTTTGCTACTGTAATACTGTCAGCCTTGGTTGTGGGGAAAGCTTCTTCCCATTTAGAGAACATATCCACAATAACCAAACAGTATTTCTTACCTTCCGCTGGTGTTAATTCGATAAAGTCCATACAAATATTCTGGTAAGGGTATCTCGGTTGTGGGAATGTACCCTTGGGGACCTTTAGGGACTTACCAGGGTTGATAGCAGCACAAGTAGAACATTGTGTACAAAATTTTTTTAAAGTAAGTTTGTATCCCCGGTGCTTCAAACCTGCTCAGAATAGTCTGGACGATCCCTCCTGTTGACACATGTGTGATACCATGTGTCACCAAAGCTGCTAATCTGTAGAGGGACCTGGGAAGCACTGGTTTATCACCTTGCCATATTCCTCCATTGTCCTGCGTGTACCCTTTGTGCGCCCACTGTTGTTGTTCAGTGTGAGGGGCATTACCTTGCATTTCTTTCAAAATGTCATGTGTTATAGCTAATGCCTCAATTAGGCTGCTGGTTTTAAGGGATATTGCCTTTGGTGGGGTCTAAAAGATCCTTTAGGTGTTATGACAACAGGGTCTGCTGTTCTTATTAACCCCACATCGGTTTTTGATGTTGCCCATAATTTAGTTGGTACCGATAGGAGTTTTTGTGCAGTATTTGTGAGTTCCGTACTGTTGATGTTAATTCTGTTTTCCGTGTATTGTCTGCTCAGGAAGCCTGTAACTTTGCAGTTTAAGCTGATCTTGCAGTTTTTGAAAGCTTGGTTTAACTCGAGAAAACACACACGTTAATAATATATAAATTTCAACATATTAATCAGTTCATCAATACAACAAATAATATTCACAGCTCTCACATTGGAGGAATTGCAAAAAGCAATAACCACCACAGCTGGGAGCCATGATCAAATCAGCAGAATCACTGATTGTTATTTTTTAAATTCACCTGAATACCTACAAAGTATATTTGTTTAACCTATTATGATTCATTAAATGTTAGTTTATCTGCAGTCTAGAAAAACCGTGGCACTTATATTCAGGAGAATCAAACTATGCACAATTCACATGGTTTTCAAATCACTCATCACTAGTAGCAGTTTCTAAGGCTTGCGTTGGAGTATTATCTCTTAGGTCTTAACCATTACACTGTCTGTTTATTACAAACAATGCTAAAAATGATCTCAATGCTGGAACAAATCAGCACTATGCATCCGCCCTTGATTTCACATCTTTTAGCATACAAGCTTTGTGCTATATAAAAAAGGTTACCCTGAAAGGACCACTTTTGCTTCCTATCCATTTTCCTTGCATTAAAGTAATCAATGTTTTAAGTCCAGGGTCAGCTAAAACCCCATATTGAGGTCATTTCTGAGGTTATAGTAAAGTCAGATAGCCATAAAAAGATAAAATCTATCTGACTCATCTACAGAAAAGAAGTAAACAAGAATCAAGTATAATTAATTTTCCATGTCATGGGGTCATTTAAACAAGGTGAGAACACAAACAATCTAAAAATTGACACATACTCTGTAAGATGTAAATTCCCTGGATGTCGACCTTGCTTTAAAAAAACTACATACCATTTCACTAGAAGATTTTTTTTTAAAATGTATTTATTTGAATGCTATGCTTGACTGCAGTTCTCACTTCCATGGATGTCTATCGTATGACAGTGAGCTGCACTTTACCACTTCACAATGTATTCCACTGGTTACCTCCTGTGCAAGGCATGGGTTGAGAAGGAATTCTATTCTACTTGCTGATTATGCCAGGATTCATGTGGACAATGGGTACGAACTGCCTAAAAGTATATTTTTTTGCTGGCCATGTGAATACAGCCTTATACAGTAGTTTCAGATCACTGTTGATTGCAGATAACAATAGGGCCCTCTGGTGTTGGGGTATAATATAAAGTGAGAATGTAAAGTAAGAGCAAAAATAGACATTAAGGTATAGAAATAGAAAAAGAAAACACCCATGTCAACTACGAAGTATATAATCTAACCGGTAAAATTAAGATTTATAGAGAGGGTGCCTATTTCAGCCTTCCCATTTTTTGTAGAAAGACGAAAATCTGTTTTTTTTTTAAAACTTTTGGTTTTTATTGAAGTATAAGAAATAGAAATCACATACAACATCAATAATATCCAAATTGGGACAGAACATTTCTGAACACAGTGGAACAAAATTAGGACATTAGCAACAACAAAAAAGCAAAATTAAGGTTTAATAGTTATGAAAAATAATTACATACCAGTACAACCTTTTGTCAGCAATGATAACTAAGTATGAGACTGGAGCCAGAAGAGCAAGGAGAATCTAGGAAATATGATGGTGAAGTAGGTAAAGAAAGGTATAGGAGACAGATAGCATAGAAGGGAAATAGAAAAGGTAAAAGGTACGAAGGAGGGGAAGAGCGAAACATGAAGCAAATTGGAGGAGCTAAGGATTAATCAGTTTATTATGAAGGGCAAGACAAAGGAAAAATGTAAGTCAAACTGCAATAGTATCACCGGTATTGTGTTTAGAAAAGTGGATTCAAGAGTCCCATCTTTTATGAAATTGACTCTGGGAATTTAGCCTGTATACGGCAAGTCTTTTGTAAAAATCTACTATGTTTTAGGGTAAACATCCGTTCATATGAACATTGCAAATTCACTCTTTGCGCACTACATCATGCGCAGTACATCATGTCTTTACTTTTTTAACCCCTTCGTGACTGACGACGTACAGTGTCGGGGCTGTTTATAATTCGTACAGCTCTTCTTTTTTTGGTGCAATTTTTTGTGCATCCTCCCCACTGGCCAATAATTTACAAATTGCAGATGCTGGTGGTCAAAAGTCAGATTGTTACCTACATTACTGTTGGAGGCATAGGTGAGGTTACCTCTACCAAAGTAAAGAAAGCCTTGTCTTAAAGTGACACTAAACTCAGGAGTTAAATCTTAAAAATTAATTCAAATATCTTAACTATTAACAAAAATATATCTTGTGTATCACTCAGCTGTAGATCCTCAAATCATCTCTGAATTCATGCTGACACTGTCCTTCCTCCTGGAGGGGGGCTACATTTGTTCCCCATGGTCCCTGTGTGTGTGTTGTAAAGTAGCCACCACTCAAGCTCACTCCCATGGAAGACTACAATCTCATTCTTATGTGTATATATATCCACGCTCCTATTCTATACCCCATCAATATCCTCACCCAGTGAATCAGTAAACTGCTGCAATGTATCTCAGTGCCCCACTGTTATACAATAATTAACAATAATTTTAACAATAATTAACTTTGTGCTATATATTGCGTTAGTTGATACTTAATAGTGTGTCTTCACCTGTGAACTACCATTCCCATCAGATCCCCGAATTATAAAACTCATATCAAATTATCAAATAGTTACTTGTAACTGTAATTGTAAAAAGACAAAATACAACAGTGCAAACTTTTAGATACAACTACCTTAGTCCCAAAATGGTAAACTCAGTCCATACATCAAGCGAACCACCATGTGCAAAAACAATCCCAACTATTGATAATCTTTATTCAAACACAGTGATAATCTTTAATGTGCTCCACCTCAAAAAGGTCCATGTTGGGATCCACATTTGTCTAATAATCCACTGGACTTACCAGACAAGAGACCAGTATGTTACATGGTCAGTAATCGCTCTCTTTGGATACAATTGGTAATAGCTCTTCTGAATCCGGACCTTCCTTCACCGGGCCCCAGGGATCCACTGCTTATTTCCCAATGCCACCACTCTCTTAATCTCCTATCAGAACTTCCGGCCGAATATACCATACACAGGTTTCACTTCCTTCCTTCCTTTGGAGTGACATCATCGAGCACTGCCCGGATACATTTAATCATGTAACTTCCTTTGTGAACAGCATGCTCATTTTGACGCCCGTTCACGCAAAAAAAATGCAACACGCTTGTGGTGCTAAAGTGTGCATTGTTCCCATACGTTTGCACACGTTAAAACACATATAAATGCACAGGAAAAAATGTGGGATGCCTGTAGCATAATCTGCTACGGGAGCTACTTTCCCATGTTTGTTGTATGTGTGGCACCCTTGAAAACAATTGGTATGCGCAGGAAAAAAACTTGACGCGCGTTCCCGGTACGCCTAGGTGTGAACCGGGTGTCAGTCACCAGTTCCTATAGCACTGACCATACTTTTACCAAATAATTATTTGCACACAAATACTAAGCAGCTTTTTGATGTTGATAAATGCATTTAAAATGTTGTGGTAATACTCTGCCACATATATTTGAATCATGTCAGCTAGGCTGCCACAATCCTCTCTCAACAATATTCTCCTATTTCTCTGATCTGATTTCAGTTATTTTGTAAAGGACACTTTCTTTTCTTTGTTCAAAGAAATGCATTTATTCCGTCAGACCAATCTTCTGTTTCATCATTTTACATTGGTCCTGGGCACTACTTTACCATGCTGCTTAATTGTGGTTCTTCGGTCATAAATCACCCACATTAAGATGTCTTAAGAACACTGATGACTACAGTATTCACAAATTGTAATTAAAGATGGTGCATTTGACACATAATTTCATTATGATATAAAACTATACTGTATTACTGTACTCTTTTTATTAATTTCATTTAACCAGTTGACATCCGCGATGTTAAACCCCCTTCCCATCCAGGCCATTTTTCAGTATTCATACTCTCAAGTACACTGTGTGGAAATCCAATCACTAAAATCTCACATAAACTTTAATATATTAACCACTTGCTGACCGTGGTGTTTACACCCCCTTCCTGGCCAGGCCATTTTTAAGTTTTCAGCACTGCGGTACTTTGGCTGACATTTATTCCGTCATACAACGCTATACTGAAATTAATTTTATACCATTTTTTGGGGACAGATAGAGTTTTTTTTGTGCTATTTAATCACCACTGGGGTTTTTTATTTTTTACTATATATATTATTTTTTACTATAAAGTAGCAAACATTTCAAAACAAAAACTGTTTTCCCTACGTTATGTTATAAAACAATTATTATTACCCAAATTTTTGGTAAAATATAAAAGTCGGGGTCACGTCGGGTAAATAGACACCAAACATGTCAAGCTTTAAAATTGCTTGCGCCCGCGAACTCGCAAAAACTACCATATCCAAAATTGGCCATAGGCAACGCTTTAAAAGCTTTTACCGCTCATCAGTTTAGTGTTATCAGTGACTGATGGCCCTAAAATGATTGCTCTCACTGCGACGTTCACGGCGATATGTAACATGTGCAGCGTAATGGATGCAATTGTCGTTTCCGCACGTAGGCGCACTTGACGCATGTTTGCATGTGTATGTGGGGGGCGGGGGCCTTTACATTTTTTTTCTTTTTTTTTATTACCTTTATATGTGGCTTTTAATATTTTAATATTTTTTTTGTAACTTAATTCTTTTTAACCTTTTTTTCCACTTAACTTTATTGCTCTCACACAGGGGACTAACAAGCCCCCTTTGTGATAGCCAATTTTCAGTTTCAGGTCCTCTTTATGGAGACATCAGGAGTCTTTAAGACCCCTAATGTCACCTAGGAAACACTTGCTTCACCAGCTTCTCTCCGGTTTCTGTACCGGAGAGTGACAGAGGAAAGCGGAAGTGATGTAATACACATCACTTCCTGCATTCTGAAGAGGAGGAGGAGATCAAGCGGAGATCGTGCACTGGCACAGCGGAGCTCGGGATCGCCAGCAGCAGCTGCAACGGAGGGGGGGCGCACACCCGCACGCATATTACAAGCGATCGTGCGTCTCATGACGCATGAACGCTTGTATGTAAACAGCCATTGCTGGCTGTTTACATTCCAGGCTGAATTCCTGCTCGTGCGCGCCACCTAGCGGTGGGCACGAGCGGGGTGGGATGGGACGTCTAAAAACGCCCACCCGCATTCAAGAAGCCGCTGTCAGGCTATGTAATTACAACGGGCGGACAGCAGGTGGTTAAATTAAATTTCAATACTAATTTTCAACATTTTGAAATCACCTGTTCTTATTAAAATAGTGCCTGGTGATCCTGCCATAAAAGTCCTTGTTTATGGACTTACTATTATGTAATGATTTATTTTCTGAGTCAACAGTGTTGTTGTTAACATATTTTATAAACACAGGTAAGCAGCAGAAGTATGGCGAGGTCCATTTCTGACTTCCCTAGTGGAGTTCCCACTAATGTGTATTGCGTTTGCCTATTTTTAACCCCAAAGTGCATTACTTTACATTTATTGACATTAAACCTCATCTGCCATATAGTTGCCCACTCCCCTATTTTATCGAGGTCCTCCTGTAATGTTCTAGTATCTGAGTCTGTGTCTATTACCCTCCCAATTTTAGTAGTTATGTTTAGTTATTTATGTTTAGTGGCAGCCCTAGTGCAACTGTCACTGTGCAATCACTGTGTGATTCTTTTTAGCCTTTTTTGTGTGATTTATGTATCCTTGCCAGGCTGCATTTCAAGGAGGGCTACATCACTTTCCTTATTCCCTATTCTAAGAATATAGCACTGTCGCCTTTCTGCCCCTAAGCTGATGATTGGACAATAAATGAGAAACAACTCGCTGATCGAGATCAAGGATTAGCTTTTATAAAAACAGATTTGCAATAACAACACACAGCTGGATTAAAATGTGTTTTTATATACATTTATGAAAAAAAATTATTCAATTTATGTATACGTTTATGAAAAAAACGTAATTTCAATTTATGTATAAACTAATTACTTACCACATTTCTCTTCATCTTTCTTGAAACATTCCTGCTGATACTGTTAATAATAAATATAATTAGCACAATAACTTTCTCTTAACTATGTAGTCATTAAGGCACAGAGTCCAATTTCTCATTTCACAAAGAACATTTAACAGTAAAATTGCCATGGGTACTGAATATTTTGCCTCAACAATCTATTAATTGCCAGCACAGAGGAGTGAATGATGTAGAGAAGCAATAAAATGCTCTATAATTCACCGTCCTTCTCAATTTATACCGCATTACCGTTTCCTAAACTGGCCCTCTGAAGATCCAGAGTTACAAAAGCGTTCTCTTGTTTCACTGAGCATAAATGGATTATCAAGATCTGTTCCTTAAAAGAGATAAATGTGTACACACTTTATCACCTTATGATTTGTGACAAGTTTTAAGGAAAGCTCTTACTTAGGTATCAAAATTGACAATGACCGTTTTTTCTTAAATTGTATTCTTACATGTTTCTTTTTCTTTGTGATACATTTTTTCTAACCTAACCTATTTCAAATAATTTAAGGTGTACCTAAATTTACTTTTAAAGACATAGTCCAACTTAAAAAACAAAACAAAATGCACACATATTGATAAAAATAATTTTTTTTGCATTTGAGCCTGCAAAGCATTGCTACTGCAGTAGATCATGGGTGCAGTGTTAATTCAGGCTCCTGCAGACTATTCCTCCAAGCCCCTGTCTATACCAAGGTATGGACTTTTAGTCCCAGTACAGTAGGAAGTATCAAAGGACTAGAAGTACAGTGCAGTCACCACACTTGTACAACCATTAAAAGTCAGAGTTCCTCTGCTATGTTGACAGATGGAACTTTTAGTCTCAATTCACAGATCCTGACTTGACAAATTAAAAAAATTACAGCAGCCTATATGGAGAAAAACCCCATGGTTCAAGTGGAGGGGCAGGTTGGGAGTGGGAGGTTGTGGATGAGGCCATGTTTCATGTCACATCCCATATATAGGTCTGATAAGTAAACAGCCTTTAATACTATAATCTAGCAGCAAACTATATTCAGCAGTCCTCTTAAGCATCCAGTCCCTATCCATAGATGCCTCCCCTCAGACAGTGCCCGGGGGAGGAAGAGAGACCCCAAGTATTTATCTACTCTCCCACCATGCATCACTGGCCATTAACTTCACAGTGATTGGTTGGAGAGGGATATCTACTCATAGTAAGCTCTCAATGGTTGCTCTGCTCTGTGACCAGGGTACACCCATCTGCAGGCAGATGTAAACAATGACAGATTGTTTAGGGGTATCCAAATGAACATAGACTACAAATCAGCATCAGACTGATTACAATCTGAAGATTCTAAATTTAATAGAACTCCTGCCTACAGGGTGCTACAATACTTATCTATATTGTTAGAGGAAAGGGCTTTGCTTCCTCATGTCAGAGCCTCACCTTGATAACACGTCTATTTAAAAAAACTGTAGTTATTTTCAGAAGATTAAAGCCAAATTGTATTTCCATTTGAATGTGTTTCTCAAGAAAAGTCTTAAATAAAGTACTACTTATTTCTTCTACAGCCAATCTCACACAATTCTTAAGAAGGTGTCATGAAAAAAATCTTCCTTCCAGGATAATGATTATCGCCCCCAGGCAATTCCAAGTGTCATTTTGTAACTGACTCGCCTTATAAAAAGTAATTCAATGAACCCTTAATAGACTATTAATTCCTCCCTTAACCAGTTCATAAAGCAGACATTAAACACATGCTAGGAGGACATGTCACTGTGCTCTCCTCTTTCTTAGACGGTAATTAAGAGGTATACAAGATTTATAAATCCTCATTAATTGCGATTTCCCCCTATAGTATTAAGGATGTCATAATTGGCGATCTTTGCTCATAAATTACACAGTGTTTTGTAAATAATCACAATCCCTTCCACCCTTATGTTTCAATTTCCAAATGTTCCTTTTCACATTACATTGATAACTGCCAACAAACAACTTGGGGTGAATTTACAACAACGGCTTGTTCACACCATGTCCAGACCAGAAAAGTTTGTTCCCGGGCCAAAAGAGCATCCCAATGTATCCCTATGGTATTTCGGGGCTCTGTTCACACCAGTGCAGTCTGTTCTGATCCAGACAAAAAAATACTGCATGTCTCATTTTCTTTGGTCTGGAATGCACTGAAACACATGCATCAAAAACGCACTGGAACACACTGGACTGCACCAAACCGAAACATAAATAATCTGGAGCAGTTGCCCATAGTAATCAACCAGCTTCTCTCTTCAGTTTCTCCAGTTAAACTTTGAAAATGAAACATATAAGCTTATTGGTTGCCATGGGCAACTTCTTGAGATTCTATCTGCTCCAGTTTTGGTAGCTTCCCCTCTACATGGGGTGAATTCACTAAAACTAGAGCAGACAGAATCTGGAGCTGCTGTTCATAGCAACCAATCAGCTTCTCTCTTCAGTTTGTTCAGTTAAGCTTTGAAAATGGTAAGCTACAAGCTGATTGGGTACTATGCACAGCTGCTTCTGATTCTGCCTGCTCCTTTCTTAGTAAATGGCCCATAATGTATCTTTCTTTTTCACATCAAACTATCTGATTAGTTCTATTTTTACCAATTGAGATGGGCTGAAAGTTTATTTGCTTTAGATCTGGCATTAAAATCATTGGGGGGAATGTGTTAAAACTGGAGCAGGGAGAATCTGGAGCAGTTGCCCATGGCAACCAATCAGCTTCGCTCTTCAGTTTATTCAGTTAAACTTTGAAAATAGAGGATAAAAGCTGACTGGTTCTATCTGACTGGTTCTAGCAGACTTCTCCAGATTCTGTCTGCTCCAGTTTTAAAAAATGACCCTCAATGAATCTTTACCAACTGGGTGACAATAAACTACATGGTGCTCTGGTCTACTAACATCTAAAAATGTTGCTGAAATAAACTTCTCTGTTTTCTGTGGCTGGTTTTTTTATCACAAGTTGAATTTTTTTCACAATGATATTTAAAGAAAAAAATGACAGACCGGCAAACATTCACCTGTTCATTGAACAGACGTGCATGTCAGTGCAGTTGCAGAAAATAAGGACATGTGCATTGGTGCAGTGGCAGAAAATACAAGAAGTATGCATCAGCGCAGTGGCAGAGAGTGGGGTGGTGCATGTTAGGTGAGTGACAGAGTGAGGAGAAATTTATATCGCAGCACTGGTGAAGAGTGACGAAGTTCATTGGGTGCAGTTGAAGACAGCAGGGCAGTGCATGTCATTGCAGTGTTGGAATGTGAAAAAGTGTGCATCTGTGCAGTGGCACCGAGCGCATAAATGCAGTGATAGTGAGTAGGGTAGTGCACTGCAGTGGGCATGTCAGCGCAGTGGCAGAGAGTGGGGCGGTGCGTGTTTGTGCAGTGGTGCAGAGTGAGGAGAAATTCATATTGCAGCATTGGTGAAGAGTGACGAAGTTCATTAGGTGCAGTGGAAGACAGCAGGGCTGTGCATGTCATTGCAGTGTTGGAATGTGAAAAAGTGTGCATATGTGCAGTGGCAACGAGCGCAGAAAATCAGTGACAGTGAGTAGAGTAGTGCACTGCAGTGGGCATGTCAGCACAGTGACGGAGAGTGGCATAATTCATATTATTGCAGTTCAATGATTTGGTGGTATGTGGGGTTATGTGCATTGATACATTGGTCAACAGGGTCATGCACATTAATGCGGTGGCAACAAGCTGGGTCCCTTGGCAGGCCAGGTAAGTGATTTCATCTGGCACTGGAACTATACAGGCAATGTTTTGCAGATCAGTCTACTCTCACACTGCCTGTGTGGCATGCCCTATCTGTCACCAATATGATGATCACATGCCAACTACACTCTCAGTGGCCAAGACCCGCTAGCATTCTGTTTTTATTTTACAATAACTATAGGATATATTTTCTATAGTCCAATCCTGTTCCAAACTCATTTTATAAGACAAAGGTGGTTTTTTGTTCCACTGTTGTTTTCAATTACTTAGTACAGGGGTAGCCAAACTCCGGCCCTCCAGCTGTGGTGGAACTACAAATCCAATGAGGCAATGCAAGATTCTCAGGGACCAGGGACACTGATCTCCAGACAGCCCAACTCTCCCGGCTGCCCGGGAGAGAAACACTTTCTTCCAGAAAGGTTTATTTCTGCTCGATCAAGCAGAGTAAACCTTTCCCTGCTCTGTTTTTTTTTCTGACATCAGAGCCATTGGCTGGCGTCAGAATAAAAAAATAAAATAAAATAAAAAAAATCACCATAGGAATGCATAGCTAGATTCCTATTGGCTATTGCAAAGTGAAATAGGAACCTAGCTATACATTCTATGGTGATTTTTTTTATTCTGATGGCAACAGAACCGCCCGGCCAATAGAACACAGTTGGGCAGAGCTAGCTGTCACTGCTAGCTCCACTCAATTGTTTTCTATTTTATTTTTTACTACTTTTTAAACTGTTTTTGTATTCTGCTTGGTACAACAGAGGTACCGAGCAGAATAGCCGAGCCGAATGCCGCTCAGCATCACTCACTGTTGTTCGGCATCTATGAGAATAGGCCGAACAGCAGCGAGTAGCCTTAGCCGATCCAGATGTTGGATCGGCTGAGTCGAACTCCTTCTGCACCTCGGGTCGGCCGAACATGCTGAGCATGTTTGGCCAACCCGAAGCCACACGAAGCCAACCGATGTATGGCTGATTTCAGCCAATATACGGCTGAAATCAGCCGTACAAGCCTGAAGTGAATAGCGAACAGCGTTCGGCTCACTTCCCTTCGGGTCGGTTATTCACTTGGCTGAAAGGCAGCTTAGTGAATAGACCCACAAGTGTGCAAAGTCTGATGTTACATAGTTTATAACTCAGCCAGATGCAGATGAATTAAGTACAGATGAAAAAGTGAAAAGAGTTACGTGTTTTCTAAGTAAACCTGCACAAAAGTATGACTATGACTAAGCCCATTATTGGGCAAGACAATGTGTACCTGTGTGCTACAATAAACTTTTCAGAGAGGATTGCGGTGTGCAACCTTTTTTTCTGTGGGTCTCTGTTGAACAAAAGTATACTGTACAATTATATTTACTTCAATTTCAAATAGTTTCATAAGTCAGATGATTACCAATTCTCTTTAAGGAGAACTGTCACCTTGCTGATGCAAGGCAGAATAACAGTTTCTTTGCAAAGGAACCCCACTGACTCACTGTCACTCATTTGAGAGCAATCCCTCTCTGCTACTTCCACCATCACACCCACCTCTGTTTGGACACTAGGGTGGGTTGTAATATCACTATAGTCCTGTGACAGTGCTCAGGTGTTGCAATAAACTGCTAGATGCAAGCAACGTCACAGGAGAGCTGGCCAAGTGCTACCTCATAACTCAAAGAACTGGAATCTGTCACCACCTAGAAAGGAGGAAGCAGCAATGAGGGAGTGCTGGCAAGGTGAGTAAAAGTGGGTCAAGGGTGCTCCTCTGCATATACACTGTCACTTCGCCTGCGAGAGCAAGATGGCAGTATCTCAGTAGCAGTAGGTAAAAGCTGTTCTGTTGTGCCCTACTAAATTAGTGGGCAAATAATATTTTATCATATTTAGGCCTGCATTGGTTTAATAATTAAAAGTGATTTTGCAGATTCTTGCATAAACTCTGGCAACAGTTCATCTCTTTTAAGGGAAACTATAACACATGCGTATGTTTTAATGACTGTATTTCACATACAGATTTTTATATTTTCCAGTGCGACAAACTACATGCCCAAGAATGGGGTCAATATCCCTGGTAAACCCGAGGTGACCATGCAGCAGCTGTGCTGAGTAATCGTTGCTACTCTAACAAAGAAAGTGTCTGTGGATACACCTCACTGATAGTATGGCTGAATATGAATTAGATAAAAACAGGAAATATATTTGAAAAGGGTCATACCATTTGATATTATAGGAACATTTGCAACAATATATTTTCTATATAATATTGCGAAAGCCAAGTGGTGGTTAAAACCCCTGCAAGGGTTTTTGCCATTTGGGTCCCATTAAGGAGATTTTCCTTCACTTCCTGGCCTATGAACACAAAAGGAAAGGAGAGGAAATCCCCTCTTAATTAGTTGTCAAAAATTGGAAAATTATTCCTCTATTCCCGTTCTGATGACAACTAGAACATTTTGGATTTTCCCTCATGTTCAGTCATGGTAACATTGGTCTCCAGGACATATAAAGAGAGTTAATATTCCCTAGCAGCGTAACAGACAGTAACTAAAGCCTCACCACTCTATCCCAAATTACAAAAAAATGTTTTGGATTTGGATACAATGTAAGTTTTTTGGTTCACATACCCTATAACACAAACTGAGAAAAATAGTCACAATATATGAATGACCTTCACATGTACTAGGAAAGTTTTAAAATACTATTGCTTCCCTTTGAGAGAGATTATGAATGATTCAGAAATAAGATATAGTTGATAAACCCTAGTATTTATAGCTTCCAATAACCATATTAGCTGTAACGGCAGTATCTGGTGCCCAAACACAGCATAATAATGATGGAGCTCACAGCCAGAGACCTACAGACAGACATGCACACTTACTGCCCAGACATGATTTAACGGTTTTATAATTATGCATTCAGCTTGTTGAAAGGGCTTTGACAACCCAGATGTTTATTCAAGCCTTTGTTTATGAAAGTATGAAAATAAACCCATAATCAATGACATTATCAGCTCTTCGCTATATTGCATAATATAAATATGCTTTTTTCACCATGATAAATATTTATTTCTACTTAGCAGGAAAATGAACAAACATTTTTATTTCGTTATTGTTAACTATAGAAGTACACTAATAAATACAATATTATTTTTTTCAATCAGTTTTCACATTTTATACTGTCCATTTTTGATTTTAGTGGGTACCTGTACTTGATTGCATGTGCATTTTGCTAAATAGCTCATACTAACATGCACCAACATAGCTACCCACAGCTCCTAAATAATGCATGACTTCCTGCAAAGAATACCGTAATCACAATGCACTTTGATAACTGGTCTGAAGGAGAAAATCCAAAGGTGATTAAGATTTATACCAATTCTTCAAGACAGAAATTATAATAAAATGTTAGAACAAATAAGACCAACATTAAAAAGAAGTTCTCTTGTTACTGGCAAAAATGTAATACGTTTCTCACATATGACCTTCAATAAGAGGTACTGAATCTGACTTCCCGTGCAGATGTGAATTATAAATGAAAGTACTCAATAAAATGTTATAATAGTAATTCATTTTAGCCAAATAAGTAAGAGAATATACATATACAGCAAAGTGGTAGCCATTTTGTTTGCTCAGCTTCCTATCTTAAACAGATAGCTGGGCACCAGTAACATTCTTGGCAAATGAGAAACAATAGAATCTGATGGATTATTCATAATGGCTAATTGAATGTAATCAAATAAGGGAATTAAAAGTGATAAAATCTGAAGATTAGTGCTGGTAGACTCAGAGCACAGGAGGTGTTTCGTGATTTACTCATTGAGACAAACTAGCTTTAAGATTTTAGATTCCTAAGTAAATGTTCCCATTTAGTGACCAGAGATAACATTTCTCCTGATTAATACATTACTCTGCTCCAGCCAAATACTACTTATAGATATGAGATGATTGTTGGCCAACCCGGCTGATCTCAGACACTGCTGTTAAGGGATGGATTGCACAGACAGTTTAGAAAACATTCTCTGATTGCTGGTCACCTTACATATACGGCAGTGTGCTGAGAAACATAGCTCAACGACATGGTGTGAACAAGCCATAACACTGACCCTGCCACTAAACTTGAAAAGGCCCTGATCTAGCTATTGTCTTTATTGTATTTTTTTATTGTATTAATTTATGTTTTTATGACGACTTTTTTTCTTTTCTCCTCTAGCAAGGAAAAAAGATATAATGTATCTCTTTTTTCCTCACAAAGGAGAAGAGATCAGATGATCAGGGTTCCACAGCTAGTTATCCCCATGGTCACAAGAGCATGCTTCCATCACAAACACAAAGCACATATATGCGCTGTCCAGGAAGAATGCCCAGGTTCTTGGCTCTGTATATATGTGTAAAGCGGCTGAAAAGGGGTTACAGAGACCCTGGTGTCAGACTAGTTAAACAAAAATCTTCCCAAAGGTTTTATGTTTGTTTAATGTTTTTTTTGCATGCTATTTACCTGTAAAAGCCTCCCTTGTGCAGGCATCCTAAAGCTCTGAGATTACTTCTGGGCACCACCATCTTGGATGTGATGTCAGCAACCCCAACAGTCTTAGAGCTGTCATTAAGGTGATACCCTATAGTATTCTCTTTCACTCTTCCCCTACCAGCCACATAAAAGGTTATGTAGGAAGATGAAGGGAGAGTAGGAGATACTGGGCCAGCACATACAGTAATTAGACAGTCACTCCAACAAGAGCAGAGGGCTATGAGGAGTAAGGAGGGAGGGGGCTGTGCTAGGGAATAGCAAAGTTGGACCTGCAGCCTCCTGGTAAGCTTCTTCCTCTATTTGCGTCAGAGAGGAGCCTACATGTGTAAACACCACCAACAACAAAGGCACCTTCTGCTTTTTAAAGTTACTTGCATTTAAAGCCATGTGAAATTCTGGGCTGGTGGTCAGGGAGCCCCTCCTCATTTTCCCTTGCTTGAGCGCCAAAGAATAGAACCCATATTCCTGCCAGGATTACAGCAAACCTTTGGAGGTTCTTTAAGAGATAATTCGCTACTAACTTGGTAATATATATCTCCCAAAACAGACAAACTCTTGGGCCGTCTGAGGTGGTATGGCAAAAAAAAAAAAAAGGAAACACATTCATGGGAAAGGCCAAGCAAATAGATTGAAATGCCATGACAGCAAAATGTCTACTTTGTGAAAGCAGAGTCAAATGTGTTACAAACAATATTAAGTAATGGACCTACATAGAAATGGATATTAATACTCAACTTACTTAAAATTGTTGTCAAGGTAATGCACAAAGAACAATTCATTTTTCATTCTAAAGTGAGCAATTCACCTTCATGATTAATGGAAAGTTTTGGATTTATGAGGCTTAAAAAGGTATCATTCACTTGTGATAGATTATAATTTATTTCATTTTTCTGCTTTGTACATTTTTTTCCATGCCACTGTATTTCATTTTTAAAGTTTAGAATTAAAAAGCTTATGCAGTTTTTTTTAGGAGTGCAGGTCTATATCCAGAGTTTTTTTTAGACTAAATCAAACATTGTTTTGGAGCTCAGATATAAATATGGCATGATAAGGTATTAATTGGAGGCATTGGGATACCACTTTGAGATCCCTTTATGGGAATAGTTTTATTGGCTTCTATTGCAAATCATATGGAACATTTAAGCACTGAATGCTAGAGGGTAAATTGAACCCATGTGCATGATACACAATTAAAACAAAGTGCATGGTTCTGTATAGCGTCATCATTGCTTACCACAGATCTATGCTGTTTCTCTTTGTACCCATTGTATCCTTAGAAAATGCCAGCAGGACACGCTTCCCTAACTCCTCCCACTGTTCATCCCAGTTACACAACTATCTGTAAAGCATTCCGCTGCTCTGGAAACTGTACTCCCCAACATACGGTAGTACCCTTTTCACAAAACCATCTTGTACTGGGTAGGTTTGTGTGAATAAAAATTGGTAGTAGCGCTTGCTGTAATTGGCAGCTTCTACTATTGTCATGCCTCCATGGTTGGCACCCAGGGTGGACTTTACATCTATCTGCTTTTCGTTCATCTTCAATCGCATGTGGGCTGATGATATTAGTAGTTTACAAAAAAAGGATAAGGTTGTGTGTGTTTTTTGTTCAGATCAGGAAGTAGCAAGGACATTGCATTTCTGCCAGGGCAAACAGGTATTTTCTGTACTTGCGGCAAAATAAAAACCAATGCAGCCACCAAATTTAAGGACGGGTAAATTGAAATATATTAAATTTTTGTTTTTGAGTTTAGTTATCCTTTACTATTTTCTGTGTTGAAAGCTAGTGGTTAAATAGGACTGCTCCCACATTCATTTATAAGACTATAAGACCCTGCACTGCATCCCTCATCCCTCATCCCATGATCCCTTACTCAGCACTCTTTTGAGGACTACATATGCAGAAGTTAATATATCCTTCTCCTCTTTGTGGAAGAATTCCTGGTGAGCACATAGACTCCTACGTATACACAGCATCTGTCACAGCTTTAGCAGTACACTATATTATTATATATTTCACGTATTTGATTGTATATTTTCTGCCTTTTCTTTCTAGTTTTTCCTCTATCTGGTTCTTATCAATAAAGCTCCAAGACTTCTACACACAGTCCGGCTTATTAAAGGATAGGAGGGTTTAATTGCATGTTAAACTGTACACAATCCACAGGGCAACATGTAGCAAGGACAAAACAGCTTGTAACCCCTGTAACCAGAAGGGCAGCACTGACTCTTCCTACAAAAGTTTTTACTGCTTCTGAAAAATGAGGATGACACCAAAATGGGAAGGTGGGGCTTAGCTTATCTCAACAATACAGGATAATGCTTTAGTCTCTCTGAAGTGAAAATAACTTGGTAGTTTTCTTTAGAATGGAAAATTCTTTAGAAATAAATGTATACATTTGCACAATATTTAAAGTATTAGTTTATTTCTTCTATGTAAATAAAATGTTGGATTGTCGGCACTGAACACCAACTGGATGAACACACATTAAAAGAACAGGATACTCTGGCAAAACAAAAAACTTACTAATAACAACTGTATACAGTTAAACAATGGTGTCTGCTGTTTGGTTTTGGGTCCCCAGTTGGAAATGTGAATTTTTCTCTGACTGTGGTTGCTCTTTAAGGCTGTTCTTCTAAGGTGATACAGACTGACAATCTGGAAATTCTCATGGGTCCATAAAGGTGGTGAGCATGACAGTATTTGTGTGTTGGCTTGAGTTTGTGTTTCCTGAAAAACCAGCTCAGTTCTATTACAATAATAAAGTTCCATGAGGCCTATACACATTCTGAGCTTGGCTCTGTAACTAATTAGCAGTAGTGCCAATTCATTAGCATTATTGCTGCATTGGGATTAACAAACTTTGGGTCATGAAGAAAGACCCAGTCTCACATTCAAAGTAATGATTATTGATTGTATTACTACAAACTTGGACAAATAAGGTGTCCTGGTCAGTGTAGGTATTACATCTGTTCTATGCATTTTCTTTTCATGGCTATGGCTAATATTGTATGTTGTATATTGTAGTAGTAGTAGCAGAAATGTACACACATGTATGCCACTGTAAGTGCAGAAACTCACTGTACACTCACAGTTTGAAACTGGAGGCATTTGCTGGTTCTATGATGATAGTCAGAACATGGTAACAGTCAGATACAGTTTATTTGATGGCAGCTTCTCCATGAACAGCGTGCTGGCACCCCTAAACCAACCCTGCTGAGCAAAGGTCCAGCCATGCAAGAGGAGAGGAGGGTGTGGTCCTGCTAACTGTCCAGAATACAGAAAGGAGGCACTCACATCTTTTTCTGGGACCTCCTAGAGACAGCCATCACTCTATAGACTATGCAGTATGTATGGGCTGCTTCACATACTAAGTAATTAAACTGTGTTCACTTTCACTGGGGACATGCTGATGATGTTTGTTTTCCGGGATAGGCCTGTCAAAACAGGGAGTAGAACTGTCTCCAGGAAAGGGGGATACATGGTAACCATAGAATAGGGAAAAGGGTGAAAAGGAGCACTGATGATCTATATCTAGAGTCAGTGCTTGTACACTAAAAACAGGGGAATCTTGGAGGGGCTCAGGCATTACAGCGGGGCTCAGGCATTTCACAGATGCCCTTGTGCACAATCCCTAAATAAAAAAACAAATTGTAAAAATGACTAATCATCTTTAGAATGCATTATGTATCATTAAAACTTCATTTGATCCAACATCAAAACACATTTTGCTTCCTTCTAATAGTAAATAATTTGTGCTTCCACAGACATGTTATTGAAAACAGTTTAGGGCTATGCCTGGATATTGTTGAAAATGAAATACTTTAATTCTTCCATTTATTGGCATTTGCAATTAATTTTCAGTTCATTTTATTGAGTTACTTAAATGATTTCACTTCTGTTGGGCAATAGAACACATTAAACAGGGATAAGGGCCAGACAATTAGAATTCTTTCTGTGTAAACCAATTATCATCAGCACTTTGGCAGTCATATTTTTCATGATCTGTAATTTCTTTTATAATTCTGATTGTATATCAGCTCCAAAGCAGTGCTGATGTAATCACTATTAAACTCCAGCATGTCAGTGTTTTTTTTTATTGAAAAGGCTGAAATATTACTACTGACATTTTAAATGAATGTTGTCTGGTGATATGATTGTTTGACATAATGACAAAAATTATCTCAATTAATAAAAAAACAAAAAAAACAGGGAATTGTGCTTTCAGTTTTTTATTTATCTGACATCTCAGTGGAATCTTATCTGCAACATTATAAAATGAACTTACACTGTGTAATTATGCATTTATTGTCACCAAAGTCTTTATATTACATTTCTTTCACACTTTTGCCATTTTATCACATTAATCTATGGTTAATGAAAATGTATGGACATTTGCGTCACTAGCAGATTGTAGGTGCAGCAAGTAGACAATAAAGGTTATCATTTATCACAATGTTCACATGAATGGGCTATTGTGGTATTATATAGCAAATAAATACCAAATGTATGTTTGAAAGACTTTTGTCTAGTTGCATTGCTGTAGGAAATTGTTAGTTGTGTGCATTAAGAGCATTTTTTTGTGTGGAAGGCACTCAGTCTTATTCAGTTAAGTAATAGCTGTCACAAATTGGGATTTCATGTACACTCCCTACGTCAGTAGGAAATAATGTAGGGCATGCTGTGCGGCTGTGGACCTCTTCTCCTGACTTCAGAACATACGAGGTGTTATGTAGCCCCTAATGTGTTTATCTTCTTTTTAATACAGAAACTTACTGTGAGGCTTACAACATAGCAGTTGTATCAAACAAAGTCTTATGTGAATACTTAACTAATTCAGTCTTTTTTCAGGTTATAGATTAAACTTATAGATCTCTCTGATAGAAAAACCTCTATATGTCTGTGAGGATACTTTATTTGCTACAGATGGAATACACAGGACTTCTTTACCATTTTGCTTTATTTAAAATGACACTAAACTTAGGAGTTAAATCTTAAAAATGCATTCAAGTACCCTAACTATTAACAAAAATGTATCTTATTTCCTCAGTCAGTACCTTATCAGCTCTCAGGCATTTATTCTAACCACTAAAAGCTGCCTGTAGAGTCGTATGTGTAATCCTGCTCCAAAGAAACAGCTAAACAGTAAGAAATATTTTTAAAATTATTTTAGGTATGCTGTGTGAATGGCAACACAAAACAAACATATAATTTTTACAAACAAACAAATTTGGCTGTAAAAATGGAAAAAACTCTTTAATGTCTTTCCCAGAGTGTCTGTCATAGAACCACTCTTCATTCCACCACCCACAATTCCTCTTTTCTCTTCATATATTAATTTTCAAGCCTCTCTGATCTGTAGTCATTCATTTGTTTTCCTCAGGGAAGTATTACTTCCACTTTCCTATCACCTGTCCTTCAGCCATACCTCAAAATTCTGGTGTCAGATGTGACATATAATCCCATTCCCATTAGCCAACCAGCTTCTCAGACTTTTCTTGTACATTTTAAAGAGACTCTGTCACCACAGTTGGTATGTCACCACAGGACGTATAGGTTGGCAGGAAGAACAGGTATTTGCATGTATTTACAGGTATTTGTATGTGCATGGCCTGGATAACAGGTATTTGACACATGCGAATTTAACTTATTCCAAATGATACCAAGTCATTGAAACTAGCACATTAAAGGTAAACAATTAAAACATAAACTCCATTTTAGAAAATTATGAATGACAATCTGTACAAAACATAATATACATATTAATCAATAATAGAGTTCTCTGCAGGTTCAAAAGAGGGTCATCAACAAAAGAGAGCCACACTTATATTATGGACAGAGACAAAAATTCAATTTTTTGGTGTTGGGGTTACTCCTTAAAATTCCAGATCTAACCCTGGTATGACTTATTATGTCTTATGTCTAATTTTTAACTCAAGGGTCCCTCCTAACATTCCTACCAGACCAAACGGGTCTGGTAGGAATTGGGAGGGGAAACCCAACCCGTGTTTTTTTTTCTTTTTTACTATTTGTTTAGATTTGCGGAGAGAATGGTCTGCTATGGCAGCCCATTTTCCCACTCCGGCTGTGTGTTCGGCTCAGCCGAGCTAAACGTATATGCGTTTGCCTTGGCTGAGCTCTTTGGCTGCCTTCTGCTGCTGTACGGGTTATTATGAATAGCCCGTACAGCAGCCCTTCAGTTCAGCCAAACAACAGCCGATGTGAGCCACAGGATTAGCCGATGATTTGGCCTAATCCTTTGGCTCAATCGTGAATAACCCCCTAAAAGTACACAGCCAACATCCATCAAGCTGTATGAAGATTGCGCCATTACTAAACTCTATTCTGATGCTTACATTATAGGTTCATTGATACTCATTTTCTTTAAAAGCACATATAAGTAAAGAATATGACTAACCTTTACATATAAGCCCACTGTATAAACAAAAAAGATCATAATGTTTTATATGTAAATGTTTTCAGGAAACAACACTGATTTCATATCAGAATGTGAATACCTAGAACACAAAAGTGACCTTTTCTGCAAGTCGAGGAGGGAATGCAAAGTTTGACATTTGTTGAGAGGCAGAGAGCAATATCTGCAGACTTCCTGATTGCCTAAGGTACTGTTAATAATGTTATTTGATTTCCGTCCAGTAGTCCCTCTGTCCTACAAATCCTTCAAACCAATAAGATTGAGTTGGAGTAAATTCTTAAAGCAGGAATAGCACTAAAAAAATTACAATATCCTGTAAATGGTTTTTGCAACCTGTGACCATTTACCTTATGAGAGCCTAACATGTTTTTCAGGGACAGCACACTTTGAGATCGATTGTTATGTCACAAGGGAATTGCTTAGAGGCAGCCTAATACTTTGCTTTCTTTAATGCTTGTCTGTACTGGGGCAGAAATCCAAAAAATAATCATACATTTTCTATGGCAGTAGTCAAGTTGATATTATTACAAGCCTATTCCAAAAAGAGTTTTAAAGATATTTTGCTTTATTTAATAACAGTTTGCAAGGAGAAACCAGGCATAGGTGATTACAATAGGGGCCATTTAAATGGTAGCCCAGGGCTTTTAGTTTCAAGGTGACTCACACCTTTCATATATAAGATCACTGGTCAAATAATGGCAATTACATTAAAGATAAGCTTTGACTGAAGAGCAGGAACTTTCAAATGAACCTGGAAAGATGTTGGTACTTTCATTAAGCATGGAAACTAGGGATGCACCGATACCATGTTTTCCAGACTGAATACGAGTATCAATACTATTCCTCGCTGAGTACTCGCCGATACCAATTACTAATTCCTTATTTTTAGTGTCATGTGACAGTTTTTCTAAAGCAATAATGACTAATGATTTTAGGACAGTGGTGGAGCACCAGGGCTCAGTTACAGCTGAAACTGCTGCGACCCTGGTAGTTCTGCCACTGAGTCCAAGCTGTAGAGGGACTACAAATACATGATACAGCAATGCAGAATATCGCCAGCTATAGAGGATTGTAGTATTATAAATTCTAGCAATACATTATATAGCAATGCAAAATCGTGCTGGCTTTAGAGGACTACAAATCCCAGCAATACGTTATACAGCAATGCAGAAAAATACCAACAGCTTTAGAGGACTACACATTCCACCAATAAATTATACAGCAATGCAGAATATGTTGCTACCTACTCTGTGCTGCCGCTCTGTTCTGGGTTGTTGGCCTAATGTCTCGAGTGGAGGATCTCAGGAGTTGGAGATGTGCCGGTGGTGGAAGACCTGTAAACAGGCACTATGTGTTCCCAAGAAGGCTGCTGAAGTCTCCAGCAGGCGCCGGACCTAAGGCAGCCGCTATTGTTTGAAAATTTTAAGTGCCGGTATCGGTTTTTAGTATCGGGCACTTGTACTTGTAACAATGGCCAGTATCTGCACCAATACCGCTATCGGTGCATCTCTAATGGAAACACATTACATGTTAACTCTTCCATGACTAGAGGTCATTGATGCCTAGGCCATACCTTAATAATTTTGTATATATATTTTTTTAAAGACATATAAGACTTTGGGTCAGTAAACTATTTTAATAAAAATATTCTGTTCTGTTTTTATCATCAGCTAACAATTTTATGAAAACCTTTGTTATTACTTTTTACATTTTTTATTTAATGTTAATTATAGTATTGCAACTGTATCTGACAGCTATATTAATTAACATATGCCACCATGGATAAACACTGCAACCTAATGGTGCCAGTATTCATCTGCAGGCTGAAGGTTTCAATTTTCATCAATGAAACCGACAGCCTGCAGAGCTGACATAGTGATCAAATGAGGAGGAGCCACTCTGACTGGTTCCTGATTATGATAGCCAACAACTATGTAAAGTGTCGGCTGTTGGCTCTTAAAAGGGAGGAGTGTTTATTATGTTATCCCTGGAACAGTACAGAGGCTATCATGCTGGTTTTAAAAAATAGAGGCGTTGGCGTGGTGTGGGAGATGTTCATGGTGATGTAAATGCTGTTCATTGTTCTCTTGGATTTACCTTTTTGGAACCTGTTTGGATTATTTCAATACATTTTTGGATTGCACTTATTCTAGTTTTGTAGAGGTTGAGAAGAGTTTTGCATTATGCAACAACAAGAAGACATGAACACATTCTTTGTGACTGGTAGAAATGGCTTATGCCCTGAATACATAAAGTGTTCTTTACTGTAAGAGGTGAAATTGTCTTCCACAGGAAGTTCTAGCTGATGCATTAGATATTTTAAAAAAGGACTGGAAGTGTTTCCAAATGCACAAAAATACCTGGCTACTAATATGTATAAGAATATTAGCGGAGCTGTAATTCTATTTACTCTGAGATCATGGTGAATGACCTCTAGTTGGCATAATAAGCTTCATTAAGATAACCGAGTCCACTTTATTTGCTGTAGTTTCTAGGTATATGCACCTCGAGTATGGTTCTTTCTTTAGGGAATTAGTAGAAATACATTTGGGTGCCAGTCACCTTATAGAAAACGTGAACAGCAATTTATTACAGAATTTATTACAGAATTGCAAAAATGGGAGTGAGGGTGAAGAACCCCAGTTGCACATTCCCTTAAATACAGGCTGACTGATAAGCTCCATTCTCTCACATGGACTCCAGTGGCATTGTAATAGCGTTTTCTTAAGGCAGGGTAGCTGAGTGAGAAGATTCCTGTGTTTAACTTCTCCCTCATCCAGTCACTCACCAATTTTTGTACGTTGGGGATAACCAGAAAATGCTTCCACAAGGTCAAAGTACATCATATCCTATAGCAGGCCAGCCTGCTATAGCAATTTACCAGAAGGAGAGACTCCTATAACATATAAGCCCTTTTGACAGAAGCGCAGAGAGAACCCTCCAGAAAGGCTGCCTTACCTCTCCAGCTAACATCTCTAGGACACACTTCTCAGTGATTGACTGGGCTAATAACTATTCTCAATTAACCCTTGTAACACAGACTCCCGGAGAATACTCAATAGCAGCTGATAGAAGCAGTAAACAACTTGAGTATAGGATAACTAAAAAAAAGGAACACATAGGTTGGCTGTAGACTAGCAGCTCCTTGCAGACAACAGAAACAATAGAAACATTCACTTCACATAGCAGCACCTTACAGTGCTAATATTTATATAATCACAGAATGTTTAGGTTTAGGGTTTTAAGAATGTTGTGGGTTTTTTTTTTGCTCTATAGCCTTTAATATTGTCTATCAATACAGGGACAGAAAAACAAAATAAATAACCATACATCTGCTATTGCAATAGCCAGGTTAATATCAAACTGTGTCCAACCTTGCAATTGTGTTTTTTCACCATGATCTCTGGAGTGAAGGTGAATTTTTCAGCATAAGATGGTTTTGTTAATTTATATTTTAATAGACTATTCATTTTTAACTTGATATATTTGGCTGGAGTTCTGCTTTAACATATTAATACTCCAGAGTTGCTGCTCTACAGTCTAATGCAGACATCGTATACATTATCTAATTTAGCTATTATCTGTAGCTTCCATATTTGATTAGGCTCAAAATGATTTTTTACTGCACTCAGATCCTCTGAAGTCTTATGAGACTTTAGACACATATAGATCATGTATATGGCTAAGACGGGGTTATAGGAAGGTTGTGACTTTACATAATGAGTAACTGCCAGCAGTGAGCTGTTCCATCAGTTTCAGCATTGCAAAGCCACAGTAATCGTAGCTAACATCAGGCTCATTACACAGGTAATGATTTACACATCTGGTAAATATAATTGTATCTTTAACCCTGGCCTTTTTTCAGACAGCAACAATTTGCATGCATGCATCTGATTTTGACCATTATACATTGAAAACCTTTAATCTGAATCACAGACACAGCAATATCCAGTTGACACTTACTCATTTTACAGCAGAGTAGAAACAGATAGTAAGCAATTCTGACTGTTTGCTTTACGAAGTTGGATGATATTAGCAGTTGCCCAGCTACAGAAGCTGGCAAAATTAACTGAAATGTTATAAAATGTCTGGAATTGCAGGCGGTACTATACTAATAAATAAATGACACAGACACCAAATATTTGGAACAAAAATGGCCGCGGCACTTTATTGGTCCAGAAATATTCTTAAAATGTATCTAATGTATTTATTTTAGATAGAGAAGGGAAGGGTGAAGCTGACCATACACGACTCTTATTCTGACAAATGTAATAGGAATTGGGCAAAATTCAAGCCCTGTGTGGCCCTGGATCCTACCATATGCAGCTACTGTTTGGGTATTCGGGCAAATAAAAACCATTTGTCTGAATGAGAGAAATCTAACCATGTACGGTTAGCCATAGTATTCTTGCCAGGGTTTTTAATTGCTTTCTGTGTCTTATTAAGGACATTTCCCTTTACTTCCTATCTCATACACACAAGCGGAAGTGAGAGGAAATATGTCCAAAGTGAGGGAAATTCTCTCATACACAGTTGTCAATGCAAAAAGGTTGCCCATTGGAAGGTTGAAAGAATAGCAATTAGCAAATCTGCCAAATTTTGTGTTAAATTTGAAATTATCCAAAAAATTGCCAAACTTAATTGCCTTAAAGTCAATAAAAAGCATAACATTTTGATGGTGCCTTGTGGCCTTTTGGAGGGCTACTATGCAAGCTAATGTCACTAAAATGGCATTAGAAACCGAGCTATAATGCAAAAAAAAAATACAGCGTTTTATATGGCTTTGAGGAGCTGTAAATAGAAAATACACAATTCCTTATTAATTACTGGCTTGGGGATTGATCTGGAACCACCACCATGGTATCAGGGAAGGTGAAAAAAGGTTTTAAAAAATAAAGTTAAATAAAATAAATGTAAAACACCCCAAAAATGTTGAAAAGTCCCCCCATGTACACACATAGTAAAGCAAACATGTGCCAGACACGGCTATCTAAGAAAACAACGATTGTGCAACACGTGTTAGGAATTGTCGTGCATACCAGAGTGGGAGCAATATTTATATGGCCATTATTCATAGGTAACTCTAAATTGATGACCTGTAAAATTGTTTAAAGCGTTGCCTATAGGCAATTTTTTGTACGGTAGTCTTTCCCCATTTCACAGGCACACACAAATGTGAAGTCTAATATCTTTGGTATCGATTTATTCTGAGCAACCTCTTCTTTTATATATTACCAACTAATTAGGTAATATATTCGGGTCTATTCACTAAGCTGCCGAGGGCAGCTGAGTGAACAACCGACACCAAGAAAAGAAAACTCTCCCGGGCGCTCTGGGAGCTGCAAGATGTTGTCATTGTGGATAATACCATTTTTTGTTTACTCGGACATGAGTTTTTGTAGAGCTGCATGGAAAGCAACTGCAACAGAATCTTGAGTGCTAAAGTGCTACCTTTCCTGTACATGGTAAATATATAAATAGGGTCAATAGATGAAGATGTAAGAGTTTTTTTTAACTGCATTTTTTTTAGTTCATCTCAAGATAATGTTCTCTTTAAAACAAATCAAAAACATATAATATTGCTATGGTGCACAGTCATTATTTTTCTCATCAAATAGCTATTTAACCACTTGTATTTTTCATGAATCATTATTTTTCCGGATTATGTTTTTTCATTACTTAATTGGCTTCTTTTGCTGTTTACATGTATATATAACTCATTAAAAAAAACAATTATTACCAACATGAAGCTAACATTATTTTGAGGGGGGGGGGGGGG
>NW_017307839.1:353898-367065 GCF_000935625.1 Nanorana parkeri
GGGGGGGGGGGGGGGGAACCATAGTAAAATCTTAGCAAAAGCATTGTTTCCACTTAAAAAGAAAAGAGAATGGTTTTCAACAAATTGTATTTTTTTTACATTTTTTTATCTTTTAAACTGACAATTTATATGTTTTGCTATTTTATTCAAACTATTCTTTGGTTCACAAATAAATAGAATTTTAGAGGGTTATTCACAAAGCTGCCATAGGCAGCCGAGTGAATAACCGACCCGAAGTGAAGTGAGCCGAACGCTGTTCAGCTATTCACTGCAGCCTTGTACAGCTGATTTCAGCCGTATATCGGCTGAAATCAGCCGTACATTGGCTTGCTTCGGGTGGCTTCGGGTCGGCAGAACATGCTCAGCATTTTCGGCCGACCCAAAGTGCAGAAGGAGTTCGACTCAGCCGATCCAACATTTGGATCGGCTGAGCCGAACCTCCGGCAGTCTACTCGCTGTGGCCTTCTCATAGTGGCCGAACAGCAGTGAGTGAATAGCCGAATGCTGTTGAGCGGCATTCAGCTCGGCTATTCTGCTCAGTACCTCCTGTGGTACCGAGCAGAATAGAAAAACAGTTAAATAAAGCTGGGACCAGCTGTCATTACAATGAGAGCTTGTCGGAGCCGGCGGTGGTATGAAAGCCGGCTCTGCTGAGTTCTCATGGTACTGACAGATCAGCGTCCCCTGGTTACCAAGTAACCAGGGGAAGCTGAACTTTCAGTAGGGTGAGAGCTCTGCAGAGTCGGCTTTCATATCACCGCCGGCTCTGCTAAGCTCTCATCGTAATGACAGATCAGCGTCCCCTGGTTACCTGGTAACCAGGGGACGCTGAACTGTCATTACACACTGAGAACTCGACTTTAAAAGTCAGAATTTGTTTACATTTATTTTAGGATGGCCCCGTGACTCTTCTGCATAAAACAGTTTGCTCAACATTACTTACTTGTAATTGGGATTTTTTTTTAGGCAGGTTCTGAAAGTTTTAAAGCACCAAATAGCTATATTGTAAATTCCAGGTTGCTTTGGGCTATGTCCAATGCTAATCATTTGAGAATTTTTGTAAGTGCTGTTTTAAAGTTGAAACATTTGCATTATTAAGAGCACAAAATCAGTTCAATCTTAAGTATTTTGAGTGGTTTCATAAAAGCATTTACTGTACCTTTTATTATTTAGAATATTTGGAATGTCATTCCTTAGTGACTATGGCATGTTTCCACTTAGTTTACATGAATATGGCACATTAGATTAAAAAAATTAGTTCTTAAGGGATGACACTGCGAAACTAAAGCAAATTAAGAGCAATTTGTGGATAGGTAGCAAGGTCGTAGGCTATTTTTACAGCTACTGTACTACAACTGTTGTTTTAATCAAAATGCCAAAGTTATCATATGATATAGAACAGTATGACAGCATTACAAACAGATGTGGAACAACAGTACATTTCTCTCATATTCATCTCTGTTGAACTGAAACAGAAGAAAACCAATAAGAAAAGAGCTGCATATTTTGGCAAAACTTTCACAGACAAGAGCCCTGACAAAACAAATAGGAACCTTTTTTTAATATAATTCTTTATTTATCAAAGCTCCAATATATACAGTTAACAGGAGTTGTAGTTGTGAGATAACATTGCATTTGAAATTAAAGAGCTACCCTGTAGTACAGTGGTGTTTTGTAGGTTCGCTGTGAGGCTTTCCGTTTCCATGATATCATTCACCCTAGAGAACCATAAATAGGAAACCATTTGATAGGACTCCTAGTGACCCATCTCTGTAGTAGTCTGCATTCAGGATTAGCAAAACTAACATATTTTGATTTCCTTTTCTTTGCAAAAACTAGATTTGGGAGAAAAGTTTGCCATTTTGGGGAATGTGCATTGGGAATAGATGGGGTCAATGTGGAAGGCAAAATCAAGGTGGTTTTTGATGGTATTTAATGTTTAATCTGCTTATATTTTGTCTTCACTTGTTCCTCGATTTTCCCAGCTACCTTTGATAAACTACCATAAATTCCTCCCTATATAATGGACATAAGAAGTTGAGGAAGGCTGCTCTCCAAAATTGGAGAGCAGCCTAGAATGACAATCACAACTCCCTCTGAGGATACAGTGAAGTAAAAACGCATAGCCAATCTAGCAAAGGAATTGTGTGATATTCGCAGAATTATCAGATGCAAAAAGGAAAAAAGCCTAAAACAAAGAAAACTGATGCAGCTACCACATATATTGACTGGTAAACTGTAAATATAAAATTTTTGGTTTTGGCTTTAGATACACGTTAATATTAGTCACCTAAACATTAATGATGAGTGCCTTTTTGTGCATATTGAACAGTGGCATCTCAGAAAGTTGCACTTGCAGAAAGTTCTTGGAGTTCAGGCAGAAGATCTTCATTTTGGCTTTTACTGTCTGTGGACTTGGCTATGTCTCCCCCCCTTTAACCACTTTAGTACCGGCATGTTAACCCCCCTTCATTACCAGGCCATTTTTTTCAGCTTTCAGTGCTTTCAAAGTCTTACTGAGAATTACTCCGTTAATTGGATATCATTATTTTTGTTAAACAGAGATTTCATTTTGTGGCATTTAATAACCACTTTTTTCATTTTTCACTATATAAAGAGAAAAGGAACCCCAAAAAAATTGAAAAAAAAAAAACAGTTCCCTTACTTTCTGGTATAAAACAGAGCAAATGGCAATAATGCCAGGACAATACGAAAACCCCTAAAATGACCCCTTTTTTGGAAAGAAGACACCCTAAAGTGATCTGTTTTTTTTTTTGCACAATTTTTGGGGAATTAAAAAACATGCTGGTATTGACGGGGTTAAAACATGAACCTTGGTACTGGTGCACTGCATACATTAAATGTACAGCTCATACACAGCAGGAGGAGGGGGTGACATGGTTAATGTACTGGTGACATACAGTAAGAGGATGAAGAAGGGGTTAATGTACAGATGTGCAGGGTAAGGGAGGGGAAGGGGTAATATACAGTTCAAAGCAGAGATAGAATGGAGCTTACATATACAGGCGAGGAGAGGGGTGAAAGGGTTAAATACTACAAACTAGTATTCTTATTGTTTTCATTAGAAAGTAATGAATGGATGACGTATCCATTCACGAGTTCCCTTAGTCTCCCCTGCCTCTGTTGTAAGAAAGGGAGGGCTTGGCAATGTTAACATTGCCATGTGATTGCTGTGATAACCAATCACAGCAAGCACAAGGCACACAGCCAACATGAGTAGCTCTGTGCATGAAGCTGATGCTCTCCACTGTATAATGACAGAATAGCAGCTTCTGCATGCACCGGACACACACACAGACGAGAATTATATATATATGACCTGTTTGCTGCACTCTCAAGGAACAATGGTGCAGCAAACAGCCCGCATATGAATTGTGGCCAGTCCATAGGTGGTTAATGCAATAATAATCCCAAGAACAAAAATGTATTACAACTTACAACTCTTTACATACATATATTTTTTGGGTTTTTTCTTTTTTTTTTTCATTTTTACCTGGAGATCCTTTCAGTAACACACTTCCTGTCCAAAGGAGACAATACTCATTTACCATTCTGTATCTATGGAGGAGTAGTGTTCTAGCATAGAACAGAAAGTCATTTAGGACAACAGAACACCCCCCACATCTCCATAACATGTTGTTTAGTCCACAGAGATAGTTGGAAACAATACTTACTGACAACAGTTAGCAATGCCAGAGAGCACAGAATGTAATCACCGCACAAGATTTCTGACCGAATCAACAGGGGTTTTTTTTTTGCACTTATCGAACAGATATAAGAAATGCTTTCAACTGTATATTAAACAGATCATAGATAACAAAAAAGAGAAATTCATTGTTAGGGTTTACATACACTTTAAGGGGTATATTTATAATCCATTTGTAGAGCCATTTGTCCTGCAAAATTGCATGTACATGTGTTCTATGTGAATGGAGGCAAAAACAAATGTAACTAGTATATTTTTTTACAGGTCAAATGTAATAGCAGGAAAGTGCCGCACTATGACTACTAAATGGAACTTAGAAAAATAAATCTTTCTTCCCTATACTCCATCACTCCATCTATTGGTGGTATTTTCCTGATATTACATTCAACTTGCAATTTTGCAAGACAAATGGTTTTGCAAATTGTTTATAAATACACCTCTATGATTCGTAAAATGCATAAAAAGTGGATTGCCTCTGGTAACATTCTGTGATCTGTTTTTCTGATACAAGCTTAAACATGAATCAGTCTTGCTGGGCTCCATGTCACCACATGAGTTTTCCTACATCCTAAGGCCTTGTTCACACCAAATGCTGAGGGAAGGAGGGCGCATGCGCGGAGCTTAGCGGGCCGGATGTCTGCTGCGTGAGCTCCGCTCCTAGACGGATGGAATCTCCGCTCCCCGTAGCAGACAACACCGGAGGGCTATACTGAGGACAGCTGTATAGATCCTCCTTGGTGGGGTGACAGGTCGTGATGGCCGGGGGGACGTCCAAGAAGAAGGACACGCAGCCCCGGATGGGTTCGAAAACTGCAAGTGGCAGTAGCAGCAAAGCAAAGATGGCGGCGGTGCCGAGCCCTCGTGGAGGCAATGATACTGTACAGAGAGGAGGAGAGGAGTCGGCTCTTAGGAAGAAGGTAGCAGTGAGTGATAGATCTAGAAGATAGCATTCCCCTGCCTCAACGTCCTCATTAATTGAAAGGACACTAGAAGATATGCTTATGTTACAGCAGGCTTCTCTCCCCTCTAGCCCTCTTAGTTCGGATGTAGAGGTAAACCTGGGGGGAGAGAAGGAAGGGAATAATATCTTAATGAAATTCTCAGAAATGCTGGAACAAGGGCTGAATAAAATGGCCAAACAGATCACCACTGAGATTAGAGCTGACATCAGAGAGCTGGGAGCAAAATTGGATAAAACTATACTATGTACAAATCAAAATACGAAAGATATACGGCATTTTCAGTACCAAATGGATGAAGTGTTCTCTAAAGTTGATGACTTTGAGAATAGATTACGTCGTTATAATTTTCGCATCAGGGGGCTCCCTGAAACAGTGACAGATTTGGAAACAAATGTGAAACTTCTTATGAAAGATTTATTACCTGAAGCAGAAGATCATAAGTTGGAGCTGGATAGGATTCACCGGGCATTTATGACTAAAAGGCTGGATGGACATGCTAGAGATGTTATTGTCAAACCGCACTTTTTCAATATAAAGGAGCAGATTATGCAGAGTGCAAGGCAACGTGTAGAACATTTTGTGTCAGGACATCCTATTCAAATCTTTGCTGATATCTCTCCAGCTACAATACAAAAAAGGCGCACTTTGAAACCTTTCCTACAGGTTTCAATATCTAAGGATATAAAATATAGGTGGGCGTTTCCATTTAAGTTGGCCTTTGTTTTTAGGCGCAAGCCCTACTCTATTACAACATATGCTGAGGGTGAACAACTAATGAAACAGCTGGGACTGCTCTCGGAGGATTGGGAAGCATTGCAGTTGGATAACAGGGGCCGGACTGAATATATGGCATCTCGCCCAATATCCCCTATGTGGCATAAACCACAAGGAAGACTGTCATCTCCTTCAAGTGGAAGGAATTAGAAGGAGTGTTGTCTTTCTTTTTTCTCCTCCAAAAATGTTTTTTTTTGCATTTTCTCTTAGTAAGAAATTGTAAAGTGTAAAATGTATATAGTAAATAGTATTTAATGAGGAGCGGAGATTCGACTGGGATAGGTAGTTGTGTGCCCTGATTTGACCTGGCTCTCAGGTTTTCCTGGGGTGGAGGTCAAATTGTGTGTTGACATGGGCTCAATACCCGTGAAGATAGGGAGGGCAGGAGGTGAAACTGCCCAAGATTCTTGTGGGGTAGTGTATGTCTTATTTAGGTGGTATATGTGTGTTTTGTACGTATATGTTAGACTGCGATGGATCCATCCAACCTATAAGATATACTTGAGCAGGGATAAGCAGACCAGAAGGTTAGTTATAGGCCCCAGCATCGAAAGTTGATTTTGATGATAGTTAAACAACCAGTAGTGTTTGCATCCCATAATGTTAGGGGACTGAACTCCCCCATAAAGAGGAAAATGGCTTTCCAGTATTACCATTCATTAAAGGTCGGGATCTTGTTTTTACAGGAAACACATTTTCCTGAAAGCTATCAACCTAAATATATGAACTCACACTATCCACAGTTTTTTCTAGGTAATTGTAACGGCCAACCGCCGTAGACCTTAATCATCGGGAGCACAAGTGGAAGGAATTAGAAGGAGTGTTGTCTTTCTTTTTTCTCCTCCAAAAATGTTTTTTTTTGCATTTTCTCTTAGTAAGAAATTGTAAAGTGTAAAATGTATATAGTAAATAGTATTTAATGAGGAGCGGAGATTCGACTGGGATAGGTAGTTGTGTGCCCTGATTTGACCTGGCTCTCAGGTTTTCCTGGGGTGGAGGTCAAATTGTGTGTTGACATGGGCTCAATACCCGTGAAGATAGGGAGGGCAGGAGGTGAAACTGCCCAAGATTCTTGTGGGGTAGTGTATGTCTTATTTAGGTGGTATATGTGTGTTTTGTACGTATATGTTAGACTGCGATGGATCCATCCAACCTATAAGATATACTTGAGCAGGGATAAGCAGACCAGAAGGTTAGTTATAGGCCCCAGCATCGAAAGTTGATTTTGATGATAGTTAAACAACCAGTAGTGTTTGCATCCCATAATGTTAGGGGATTGAACTCCCCATAAAGAGGAAAATGGCTTTCCAGTATTACCATTCATTAAAGGTCGGGATCTTGTTTTTACAGGAAACGCATTTTCCTGAAAGCTATCAACCTAAATATATGAACTCACACTATCCACAGTTTTTTCTAGGTAATTGTAACGGCCAACCGCCGTAGACCTTAATCATCGGGAGCCAGCCGCGTCTCGGATCCGCCGCTGCGTTCCACAGTGAAGCGCACGCTCGTCACTTCCGGGTTCGGAGGCCGGGTGCATTCCACCTTGGAACGCGGAAGTGCGCCGATCCGTTCGGCGACTCCTCCCCACTCATCCAGCACTATATAAGCACCCAGACGAGACAGCATGGCGTTCCACTATTGAGCCAGAACGCCTGCTGTCTCCTGGGACCCTCCATTGCCTACAGCCTACTCCTGTCAAATTACCCAGTCTGGGACCGGACCCCAAAAGGACCCCCAGCTCTTCACCTCCACTTCAACCCTCAAAACAGCAAGTATTCAGTGCAGTTGCACACCCTTCATTAAGACTGTATACTATACCACCTACTCCTTTAAGTCTTGCTACTTGCTGGGAAAGTGAACCATTGCTGTATTGACTTGTGCCCTCTCTCACCTGCTACTCAGTAGATCCCAATTGTACATTGGTGCTCAGGGGTATGGCTTATGAAGGAATAAACCTGCTCTAAAACCACAGATTATTTAATTTGAGGCTGTGATGCAAGAAACCCTAACTCTCCATTAAATAGAGAGTGAAACCAGGGTTTCACTGACTGAGAAGCCTCCGCAGTTGCGATCCACAACCCCCTCATCCTTAACAGGTGTGACAGTAATGCACCAGATAAAACTAAAGGAGTGACCATTTGCTTCTCAACTCAAACTAGTTTTCGCTCTTTGCTGGAGATTAAGGATCTAGAAGGTAGATACTTACGTTTGAATGGATATTTAGATGAGAAACTGGTTACATTAATATCATATTATGCACCTAACTCTGCCCAAATTCAGTTTTTTGTTGCCATGTTAAGTGAATTATCACCATATTTTGAGGGTGTGGTAATCTGTGCAGGGGACTCCAACCTTGCTATAGATAGTAGTTTAGATAGAACTAGCTCAGGTGAATACAGAAAGAGATATCCACCAAAAGCAGGTACGCAGCTAGCGAAATTAGTAAATTATCATGCTTTAATAGATATTTGGAGGGAATTACATCCCACGAGTAAAGATTATACGTATTTTTCACAAGTTCACCAAAGTTATGCAAGGATTGATCATCTTTTTGTTTCAGTTTCTTTGGTACCCGGGGTCTCTTTTGGTAAAATTAAGGAGGCAGCGTGGTCAGATCACTCGATATTGGTGATGGGATGTTCTGCACTTACGGATATAATGAAAACACGATGTTGGAGATTAAATTAATCTTTGTTAAAGAGGCACAAACGGAAATATACACACATTTAGATAGACCTGATATGTCGGTCACTGTGGTTTGGGCTGCACACAAAGCTACAATTAGGGGTCGTCTTATAGAACTGGCGACTAGAATAAAAAAACGGGCAAATAAATGCATAAACGACTTAGACTTAGAACTCCAGAAACTATCCAAAGCTCACCGATATTAGAAAGATGGGGGTTTGGCCCACAATTTATGGGCATACTGAGAGCATTATAAGATCATACATCGGCACAAATAAAGATGCAGGGGTATTTATCAAAGAATATTCCGATACTCCAGGGCACTTGGCAGGGATGCTCACTTTCCCCACTGCTTTTCGCATTGATGATCGAACCTTTGGTGATCGCCATATGTGAAAGTGCAAATATTAGAGGGGTTTTTGTGGGCCGTGTGAACATAAATGTGCTCTATTTGCTGATGATTTGTTATTATTTATTACCTCACCCTTAATAACATTGCCCAATGTATTGACATTATTGACCCATTTCTCTAAAATATCCGGATTGGAGGTTAATACATCTAAATCTTTAGCTCTCAATGTGAACCTACCTCGAGATATATGGTCTAGGTTAAAGGGAAATTATGCATTTAATTGGGCCGATGACGCGGTCCAATATTTAGGAATTAAGCTTACAGCTTCTTTCCCTGAATTGTATGCTAGAAACTATTCTCCCTTGTACCGTCAGTTAAGGGAAGATTTGGTAAGATGGAAACTATGTAATTTATCATGGGTAGGGCGTATCAACGCTATAGAAATGACTATCTTACCAAAAATATATTATATTATTTCCGAGCTTTATCTATTGCAGTGCATAAGTGTGACCTACAAAAATTCCAATCATGTATATTTAAATTTATTTGGGACAATAAACGATCTAGGCTGTCAAAGAAGGTACTGTATAAGTCTAGACAGGCAGGAGGATTGGTGGTTCCTAATTTATATGAGTATTATAGAGCAGCACGAATTGCACAGCTATCTATGATTTATAATAAGAGGTATCTTCCTGATTGGATTTCTTTGGAGTAATTATCCGCCTCAGGTCTCTCTATTGATCAACTAAAATGGATGACCCCGAGAAAGAGATCGGTGGTCTTAGCTCCGGCACTCTCTCATTCTTTAGCGGTATGGGACCTTGTGAAGGAAAGCAGAGAGTTTGTCTCAGTATATACCCCTCTGGCGCCTATTTTTGGTAACCCTAGGTTTACTCCAGGGAGGCAACACAGTATTTTTCAATGGTGGCAAGATATAAAGTGTTATATCGTATAGCACAGGGATTTAGGGAGCGTAAACCCTTGACTCTCAAATACTTTAAGGAGATTTTACACATGCCGCAGTCTGAACTGTTTCGATTTAGGCAATTGAATCACTTCTTGGCATCATTGCCGTTGACGAAAATCGATAGGCAGTTTTCTACAGTATATGAGAGATGGTGCCTAGGGGATTAGGGTCAAAATGGGGGTATTTCATTGCTTTATTCCTCACTAGTGGAGATGGAGGAGAAATTGCCCTATATGATAGCATGGAAACGGGATCTGGCAATTGACATGCCCAGGGAGGTTTGGCAAAGCTGTAGCAAGCGGGGCTAGTTGGGATTACTTAATGTATCTTTGATAGAAGCAAACTATAAAGTAATGTCTAGGTGGTATTTGGTCCCTTCCAGGCTGGCTAAGATCTACCCGGAGGTATTGTCTGCATGTTTTAGGGGATGTGTACATCCGGGTACTATGTATCATATATGGTGGCAATGCCCAAAAATTAGGCCCTTCTGGAACAGGGTTTATGTGCTTATACATAGAATCATAGGGGCTCGTGTTACAAATGAAGCACAATATGTTTTGCTGAATTATCCGATTCCAGGGATTACTAAGGTGCAGGATAGACTAATCTTTTTTCTTTTCTTAGCAGCTAAAATCACTATAGCTAAAGCTTGGAGGTCACCAAATGTCTCTTTCAAACAATTGAAATTAAAAGTGTCATGGATTATGATACATGAGAAGATGATTAGTATGCTCAAGGATAATGTGTGCGGAAATTTGAGGCAATATGGTCTCCCTGGATGACTTACAATGGTGTGAGAGACGATATGTAGGGCAGGAGGGAGCTAGTGATGAAGGGATGGAACAAATTCCTTTTTAGGAGTCTTGTTATTTTTCCCTTACTCCTTTTCAGCTCTTTTAATAGGTTTATATTATTGTAAGAAATGTAAGGTATATGAGGAAACTGTATGGTGTATATTATAAATGTATTGGGTATGATATTCATTGATATTAACTTCTATATAACTTGATAATAATGATTTAAGTAATATGATAAGTGCTCACAATTTCTTGATAAATATATTTAATTGTACATTTTGTAGAAATAGAGGGATATAGGGTTTTAAATGGTAAATATTATGGAACTTTAAATACTCCACACAAAGTTTGGGGAGAATTATAACAATGATGGTATATGGTTGGTCCCACAGGGATAAAGGATGGGTAAGATAAATGACGTAGAAATTGAATGTTTTAATTCATTATTTAATTATTCAAATTTATATAATAGGTACTTACAATGGTGGGAAGGTTATTTGGGTAAGGGTTGAGAAGGAGAAAGGAGGAAGAAAAAGCGCTTATGACATTGGGGAATATATGAATGTTTGTTTTTTGTTTGTTTGTCATGTTGATAACCATGAAAATAATTAAAAGACTTTGAAAGTAAATGCAGAGCAGATCTGCATGAGTTTCTGCACACGCAGTGCAGTGGGTTGTGCCGCGTTTTTTGCCACGTTTTTGATGCGTACCGGGCAGTTTTTGGTTAAAGAAAAAACATTTTTGTTTGTTTAAAATGGGCTTTCAGTGCGTTCCAGGGCGTTTGCATGCATTTTTGATGCGTTTGCATGCGTTCCAGAGCAGGTAAAATAGGGCCTGCTGCAATTTTTTTACCTGCTCTGGACCTGCTCTGGAACGGAACGCTGCGATTATAACTGGAGCTAAAAATACCATTGGAATACATTGGACGCAGTTTTGCTCCGGTCTGCAACTGCTCTGCTCCTGGAACATGCTTGGTGTGAACAAGGCCTAAGGCATATTATCATCACTTCTAACACTTAATACTAAAGTGGGGAGCTGAAAGTTACTTTAAAGAAATGTTATCAACTATCCTTAACCTGTATTGATGTTTAATGCTAGGGGGCTTGCTTGTTGAAGCACCTAATAAATAATGTCTAATGTATTTTGCCTGATTCTGTAATGTATGGTGTGTTTTTTTCTTTAACCCTGTATTAATTGCTATTTTAATCCAATCACCCTGTTTAAATAATTACTTCTGAGAATCCAATACATTGAATTTGAGCTATAAATTGCAAACTGTGTGATTGGTACAGAGTTCTTTATATTGATTGCACTCAACTAAATATTTACGCGTTGTTTTTATTTATATTTCCGATATTAGTAGCAGATATAAGTTTTATGCTTGCTATCATTTAAAGCTTTGGAAAAGAACTTGAACTGTAGATTTGTTTATTTGTGCATCTTAAATACCCATACATTGGCACATGGGTACAATTCAAAGCCAGTTAGTGATAAAATATATACAATTAATTTTTCTATTATAAGGCACCTGAAATGCTTGCAAACCAGCTATCCTTGCTGTTTCATGTAGCTGAAAGCCACTGAGAGCCACAGATCACAAGAATCCTTTCCAGAGACACCCTGTAGGGTAGAAAGTAGCAATGCAGGATATGCTGGCCATAACTAAAATATGTTTGTTGAAAGTCTCCTCTGCCAAAAACTATTACACGTTTCTCCTAACAATTTTTCTCATTGTGTATGCCTGCAGTATATGCATAGTGCTGTGTAGACACCTAGTGCCTTCCTAACATCTGCAGCATGCTGAGAATGGAGCTGAGTACCAGAAGAATGTAACTTTAGCATGCATTAGTTACATAATCAGTGGAAGTTACAGAAAGGAGTTGTGAGGGAATGTGGGCAAGGTGAGCATAAACAGGTCGAGGGATATCCTTTGCAGAGATACTGCCGCTTTGCCCTGCATGTGACATTGTCTTTTTTTTTCCATATAGATGTCTATTATTGAATGTTCATTTTGTGAACAGAAAAAACAAACATCATAGCCATACATATAAGGAAATACAATGTACACCACATTGACAAAAAGATATTAGCCCAAGTATTCTGGGCAGGGGAACTTTCAATATGATATTTCTATCAACAACCTCTGCTAAACAGGCATAAACATGTGTAACTACATCATCAATACATAAGAGTATGGGACATAGTCACATTCTGTGCGGTTCCCTGATCCCAGGGAGATTGCTTTCGTCCCAATGTGAATTAGTGACATATTATTTAGGTGAGGTGATGATTGGAGAGCGAGAACTCTCCTACCCCGATCAGTAAAGAAATAAATGAGGTATGCATAAAAGCATCCCCCATAGGGGGGAGAGAGAAGAGGAGAAAGATAAGGGGAAAAGGAAGGGGGGGGGTAGGAGGAAAAAGAGCCAGAATGTCCCTCTGGGGGTTCCACGCCAGTCTAGTCGTGTCGGTTCTCTTTTGTCTCCATCAATCCAGCATTGGACTATCAGAAGGCCTGTGGCGGCCTATGTGGGAATCGTTCCTAGAGCATTGTAGTCTTCTCCGAGTGCCAAGGAGTGCCAAGGTGCCCACATTCGTAAAAATTATCTAAAGGATCTTGTTTAGTGGATAAGATTTCCTCCATCTCGCAGATGTGTTTCACCTGATTTAGCCATTCCACAATAGTGGGGGATTGAGTGCTTCTACACACGCCGCATTAATCAAGTGTTTGCTCAGTGATTTTGCGGATCTTTCCCCCCATTTAAATCTGAGAGGTGTAGCAGGAACACACCTGGTGTGTATTCCATGGTCATCCCAGTGACCCCGCTCTGTCATTTTGCATGGCCTACCAATTCATGACTGAGTTGCTGTTGTTCCCAGTTGCTTCCAATTTGTTATAA
>NW_017307840.1:0-29443 GCF_000935625.1 Nanorana parkeri
GTCAGGTGCAAGACTGTAGCCAATTACCGTTTCGGATGGCGTGGTGCATTGTGGGATGTCCCGCGGTCGAACAAACCGCGGACATCCCATAATGTTCGGTGTTCAGCGAACGCTCGAACATGCTATGTTCGAGTCGAACATAGATTCGACTCGAACGCGAAGCTCATCCCTAGTGAACAGCAGACGAAAGGGGAATCCCCATTTGTATGGTGAGGATCTCTAGGTAAGGCCTTAGGCTTCGTCATTTGGATATAGTGGATGGAGCCAAATCTGCAAATAGTTGGTATTCATTTCCCGGAAAGGATAGTGGGGCTTGAGCTGATTTGGCCCTCGCTGCCGCGGTTAGAGCCTCTTTTGTGCGATAGAAGTGCAGTTTTACAAGGATATCTCTGGGGGGCCATCTTGCCTTTTGTGGTTTAGTGTCCGGTGGACCCTTTCAATTTCCAGTCGGTCCAGTGGGAGCTCAGGGGCTAACTCCTGGAAGAGTGCGGTTGTAGTAGAGAACAGATCTGTAATGTGTTCAGGGAGGCGCCTAATGCGAAGATTGGAGCGGCGGGATCTGTTCTCTAAGTCTTCCAGTTTGGAGTGCAACTGAGAGTTCTCTTCACATTAGGATTCTAGATCACCGGAGACTACTGAGAGATCCGCTTTGATGTCATTGCAACGATCTTCTAAGGCCGCTGTTCGGTGGCCTATGTCCCGGATCTCTTTCAGGAGTTTGTCTGTTATGTGCTTAGAAGTGGTGTGTAAGGCTTTTTGCAGCATCGCTTCGAAGCGTTGTAAGAGCGCTGATTGTGATCTGTTTCTGTATCGATCTCCCTCTCTGCCGCCATGATCTTCATCCTCCATATCACTGCTGGGATTTGAGGTAACGGGGCGCGCAGGAGATTGAGTCGCGGGCGCCATTTTGGTCGAAGCCCGGGCCTCTTCTGTCACGGTCTTGTTTTTAGTCTACTGGGAGTTCCGAGTGCCCGAGGAAGACATAATCTGGGTCGGGAAGGATTCCAGTACCTATTAAGGCATAGGAGATAGTTGGGAAGAGCGAGGCTCCCGGCTAAGAGGAGGTTTGCCTGGGCGGGCAGTGGAGCTGTCTCAGAAGATGTCCGCCATCGACAGCCGCGCACATGCGCCTCTCAAAATAAAATATTTTTAAAATTTGAAGAAATTAAAATAAAAAACATTTTTGGTTTCGGCCTGACAATTTTTTTTATTTGGGTTTCATTTCGGTTTTGAAATTTCCATTTCGGTGCACCTCTAGAGATAATACTTCCCCTGCTTTCTGCTGTTTTTTCAGGTCCACCTTTCAGGTCCACTGCTGCTGATTGACATCAAACAGTTGGCAATGGCCCACTGCAATGGCTAATAGCAGCCTAGCTATGCATTCCCCTGCTATCTGTCAGAATATTATAAGAGAAAAAAACAGATAGCAGGTGATCCCGGAAAGGTTTACTCTGCTAGATAGATCTTGCGGGCATCAGGGAGCCGCTATTGTATAGTGGGAGACTCCCGGAACGGCTGGGAGAGTTTGGATGTCTGCATGTGCGTCAATGCCACTGTCTTTCTGTGGAAGCAAACTGATTTGCGAACATGTTCACAATGACAGTTACTCTTACCAGGTGACAGCACTTTCTAGCTAACAAGGGTTTTTCTGCATTTTTTCAGGGTTGTTTTTCTTTTTCAAAAGTTAGGCAAGGAGCCTTGGAGTCCAAAAGATTGTATCGGCCATGAGCTGAGATTAGTTACACTTTTCCAAAATCATTTTCTTGTTAAATGAGAATCCACATAACATATAATGTTACATTTATTGATCTGTGATGTTCGGTAGTACATACTTGCACTGCAGAAATGTCTAAGTATAAACAGAATGAATACATTTAATAATGGTGACTATTATTATTGCTGTGTCAACATATTCTGCTATGTCTAGTGAAACAGTGCAATTAAAGTCTGGTCTCAATGCAGAGCACAATTAGACATGGGATGTACACATGCTTCAGCAATGCATGCATAAATATATCCACATACCTGCATGTTTGTGGGTGTAATTTTTAATGAAGGCCTTGTCCACAAACATCATCATCTAATGATAGGGCAAGGTCATCTTGGGGCAACAGCTGTGTGATAATATATTTAACCTCTAGATAGTGCCATGAGTCAATATAATGACAACTATTGCGCACATGCTCCACATTTATAAGTGTAATATTACATGTGATTACAAAATGATGTATTTTGTATTTGGTGATATGGACGATTTAAGGTTTTATAGTGTAGTTGTTACTTTTTTATGCTTTCATAACCACTTCTCTTTGAGAAATCCATTTGGCAGCCCCATAAAAGGTATCGCACCCTACAAAGAATTAATTTGTCCAAGGGACCACTATGGCTCTCTGGAAGTCATTATTCACCTCCAGAAACAGGGATAGCAAACAAGCCGTAAAAATCAATGGAAGGTCATTTCTTAGTAACACTGAGATAGCAGCTTTACATTTTTTATATCTTTGCCCTTCAGACAGCATGTTCGTCCGCGCACCCTGCACCTTCCCCCCTTGGATTCCAAATTTGATCTAATTCTCGGTTTACGTAAACCAGTAAACTGGAAGTAAATTCCCGGTCATGATTTCCAGATGACTTTAAGAAAATGCTGTAAATAAACAGTGCCCTTCACTCTGTTTGGCGCTGATAAGCTTTGGCAAGACTTGGAGGCTATTGATTTATACAACTGTTACAGTTAATAGTTCTATAGTAAAAACATTTTAAATGTAATCATTTGATGTATGGTCCTGTAGAAGCACGAGTCCTGCAGAAACACTGCCCTGTTAAAAGAGCTGGGATACAAAAGGTCAACCCAATTTTTTTCATGAGTAATGGTGCCATTAACAAAACCTCCACATAATACAGTGCATTTAAGGCCTATTATAGGAAAAAATGTTGCAATTTGTTTTCACATGTCGTTAAAAGAAGACATTCGCAGAAAGCTAAGATCCGCAAGAAAATTACTATTTGCAAAATGCAATGATCTTGGCAAAAATCACTGTGATCAAATAGCTTTTTTAATCGTTTCTGCTTTTTCTCTCTCTCTTTTTATTGCTGGAGTTCAAAACATATTTAGGGTCAGTTACATCTAGATGGTGCTGTGAAAATATTCAGCAGGTCTTTGGTACTGCTGGGGTTGGCTGAACAGACTGACCCTTCTATTGTTTTATCATTTTATCATATTTCTTTCTCATATGAGTTTCAGAAAGTAAAAAAATAAGAAATCAGCACTTTCAGTTTATACAGTCCTGTTTTATATTAGGGATACAAATTTGAATAGGTGCAGGGATTATAAGTGCAGGCACAGTGGACCCGCAGAGCAGAGAACTGCAATCTTTTCAAAGTGTTTACTCATCATTTACATAAAATGCATATTCGGTAAAATCTTTGCTTTCTTTTGGGCTAAATAGAACCAACATTTTCTAAAATGATGGAACTTTGCAGTACCAATGCTTTCAAATGTTGCTGTACTCTATTGCTGGTTATTTCTAAAATGCAAACTAATTATCTGGTAGTTTAAGTATGGGTAACACATGACCAGTTTTTAGACCTTTGATGCATCTTTGGTTATACCCAAACCAGGTACATTTTATTGAACGTTGTTACACATTGTACACATACACTGTACACGTATTGCAAGCTATAAATTGGGACTCCTAAAGATGTGGCTTTACTAAGATGCAAACATGTACTGTAGCGGCTGCTTTACATGATATAACTAAGCTATATGTTCTTGCATCTTGATTCCTGTTTGCTATACAGAAACATTCTCTCAGGCTCTTAGTCCCTCGAAATGGCATTTAAAGTGACACTAAACTCAGGAACTAAATCTTAAAAATGCATTAAGGTACCTTCACTATTAACAAAAATGTAGTTTATTTGTGTGTTTATCACTCAAATCATCAGCTGTAGATCCTCAAATTATCTCTGAATTAGTGCTGACACTGTCCTTCCTACTGGAGGGTGGCTACTTTTGTTTCCCATGGTCCCCTATGTGTGTTGTAAAGTAGCCACAACTCCAAGTTGTTGAATACAATCTCACGTTTAGTTTATTAATTGGTATTGAGATTGTAGTCCATCACTTGGAGCACACTTTAGAGCTGTGGCTACTTAACAACACACACAGGGATCATGGGGGAACAAAAGTAGCCACCCTCCAGAAGGAAGGACAGTGTCAGCATGAATTTAGAGATGATGATCTACAGCCGAGTTATACACAAATAGGATACATTTTTGTTAATAGTTTAGGTACTTGACTTTCCTGACCCGGAAAACTTTTTTGAGGTGGCTCACTTGGCACGGGTAATGGAATGGTGTTCTCCTCAGCCACACAAACAATGGATTGGTTGAGAACAGGAGTTTACCTCTTAATTTCTTGCTAGTTTGCCATGGTCTCCCGGTCCTCTGCCTCAGGATGTCATAACTCACCCTTTTATAGGACTAACTTGTAACAAGGCTTGTAAGCTTTTAATGAGATCTCACATCTCCTCAATCGCGGGTCCAACCAGGCTTCTTAGTTTCTGCCTTTAGGTGCCTGTCCCAGGGAGGCACGTTTCAGGTTCTTACATTTTTTGGATCGTGGCCGCCTTCTCCCGCTGTCAGATTCTGTGACACCTCACTGCCCTGAACTGTCCCAATGGCAGCTTTTATAACTGCAAAATGTTCTCCTTAAGTTCTCAAAGTGGCCTTCAGTGTTCAGAGAACTGACAGCTTTTGAGAAACTTTGCCTGGAGGACCAGCTGCTTAGGCATTCTCTGTAGGTGGCACACTCTACCCTCCTCAATTCATGGTCGCTAGTTCCTCCTTCTTTTGTAGTGAAGTGGGAACAGGAGCTTACCAGGTGCTTCTCTCAGAAACAAGTTGATTGTATGCTGGTATTTGCCGATAAGGCATCCATCTCTAATGAAATGCAATAGACTGGCTACAAATTTGTCAGCAGATGGTATAGGATGCCGGATTTGTTGCACCGCCTATGACCAAATCAGTCACCCCTATGTTGGAGATGTAATGCACACATGGTTACTCTCCTGCATATTTTTGGGGACTGCTCTCTCCTCCAGGATTTCTGTAAGACAGTAGGTAAGTTTCGCATACATATGACAGGTGTGTATCTACCCTGGGATACCTTGGCTTTTCTTTTTCATATTAAGCCTCTTTGCATTAAGCATTACTAAAAATCTTTGCTTATCCACTTCCTGCGTGCTGCTAGGGCATGCATCCCAGTTTTATGGAAAAAATCCACCTGTCCCACGATCAGTCAGTGGTTTGCTAGAATAAATTATTTGATGTACATGGAAGAACTTATCGCTGAACTCCATGATCGCTCTGACAAATTCCGATGACCCTATTTTTTTTTGGTCAGATTTCTGCTATTCCTTCTGCTATTCCTTATCTTTGAGGCAAGCGGGAAGGGGGGGCTTTTTACACTCCCCCTCCTTTTTTCTTTCTCCCTTTCTTTTCTTTGCTATTTTTTTCCTCTTTCCTTCTTCTTCTTGTCCTTTTTATAAACGTGTTTAATATTGTGGAAAAATTAGGGGGTTTCAAGTGGCTCCTGGATGCTTTTCCTAGGTTCTGATAACCATTGCAACCTATTAGTTCCAAGCTGACAATTATTATTCATGCATTTGCCCTAACCCATACCAGGTTTTTATTTGATCACTGGACTATGCTTGTATTTTTCGATTATTGCTGTATTTGGACTTTTATATGTCTTTACCTCGCTGGAGTCATTTGTTATCTTTTTTTTCAATTACATTTTATAACTGAAACAAAAAATAGTTAAGGTACTTGAATGCATTTTTAAGGTATAACTCCTGAGTTTAATTTCATTTTAAGATTACATTGCAGCAGCAAATTCCATAGTGCTTTCCCGAATAGGTACAGTTGATCAATGCACACTACCTCTTCTTACACTACCTCTTGCTACCTCTGCCTACATAATATAATATTCCTAGTGTAGTCATACAGATACATGCACATGCACATGCACACATGCACACACACACACACACACACGCACACACTAGGGAAGAAATCTAAATAACGTGCAGTTTTGTTGTGGTTGAAAACAAAATTATGCTGAACATCTTCTATAGATATCTTCAGATGATGGCAGCTATTGACTTTCCTTTCAAGGTGATACCGAGTTGCTACATTTGGCTTGAGTACTTCCCTCTTGCTTGGAGAGGCATTCTGAGCTGGCTATAGACAATGATCAGAGGAGGATCTTCATGTCCTTAATGGGTAGGTGCCCTTTCAATTAAAGTAATAATAGCAAATGTTGTATGAAGTATATGTGGGGAAAGGAGAGTAAATAAATTATATTGGGGAGACATTGACTCCTAATGTCTACCTATTACACCAACATTTGGGACATGGAGGATTGTGGAACAGTTCGCAGACTGGGGAAATGTTCCTGCAGAAGTGGGGCACTTAGCAGGCACAAAATAAATAAAAATTAAACAGGATTTCCATCTTACAAGTGTGCTTCTGAAGGCCATGTTAAGGTGATGACAACTAGTAGTTTGCAGACCAAGTATTAATGCAATTTCAAGAACCTCACCTATGGCTCTCATAAAGACTCTGTGGGTTCCTATTGTGATAGTTAGACCACAGCAGTGATAACAAAATCTCTGGTGATATGTTCTTTTGTATACCGCCTGTAAAGTGTCCCTATGCCAAAGTTTAGAAACTGGCGCCCAGTGTGTAGGGTGCCTGCTATTCAAATCAAATATTCAAAGTTTGCACTATTGTAAACTTGTAAATCCTCTCCCTATCCTATGAACCTCCCTCCTGGTCATTATGTGTGATGGACAGTCCTACATACAAGGTGGGGTGGAATAAGCAGAACAGATGGTGCCTTTGCAAGCTCTGGTATAATTTGTACCATACAGTGGTATATATTCCTTTGGGGGCACTCTGGAAATAAACTATAGATGTATGAAAGTTACTTGACTGTTCTACAGAAAATGAGCTATGCTCAATGTTTACTGAGGACACTAGTTTTCTTCAAAGCTGGACTATTGGGCAATGTGGAAATTAGCCATAGTGTTGTTGAATCTTTTCTAGCAGCAGGTTTGTAGTTATTAATATTATTAAAAGTATCTACATACTAACTGTTTTCATAACCTTTACTCTTATGATGCTGAGCAGCTGCTCTCAATGATGCATGGGTGGGTCGCAGTGCTTGCCAATGAAAATTGATGTACCTGCCAGCTACTGGAATATACTGTAAGTCCCAACATAGACTTGGGCCGCCCATGACCTTGGGTGAGAATACATCAATAAGACGGCAGTGGAGGCTTCTAAACCACCAATCATTGCAGTAAGTCAGGTCTTTGCCCCACTTCACAAGACCTAGTGACATACTCCCTGATGGTCTTCTGAAATATAGTCTTATTAAGTCTTTGGATGTTCACGATGTCGGGTAATGTCAGTATTATAAGTGTCTCCAGCAAAACTCACATTATGAGAAAAGGCAAGAGGCACTATGCACACTCTTTACAAGTCTTATACTCGTCACTATGCTGCCAGTACTTTCTGGTTATTTTTGGGCCAGTTCAAAACCCTAGTTTCCTCCCCAAGCGTGCAACTTTTCACAGCTGTAAATTGTAATAAGAACTAAGATCATTAACCACTTTAATGACAGAATGTTACACCCCCCTTCTTTCCAGGACATTTTTCAGTTTCCAGTGTTGTGTTAGTTTGACTGAAAATTACTTGGTCATGCAATAGTTTAACCCTAATTAAATATATTTTTGGGCACATAAAACTTTCTTTTGGGGGTGTTTAAAGTGCAACTGAAAACAAAACTTTAGTTTTGGATAGTGTGGAGAGAGATTAGAATATCTGTCAGGATTTTTGCTGTCTGGGTCCCCATTAGGGAGATTGACCCTCTGTATTTCTCCTAGTGACTATTATCACTGAAAGTGAAATAAAATCACAAATTTTGGGTTGTCAACAGAACAGGACTAGATAGAAAATCTTCCAACAGGCACACTAGTTCTGAAGTCCCTGCTGACCACCAGGGATTTTCTCTCACACCTTGTTGTCAGACAGGAAGTAAGGGGAAATCTCTAGAAAGCTAACAGGGGTTATAGTCCCCCTTACTTTATCCAAAGCTAAAAAAAAGGTTTACCTTCAGTGCTACTTTAACCTCTTGCCGTCCGTCCATTGTGAAAAACAGATGGACGGCAGACTCACACAGGCGGGTTGCCGTAATTAGACTGCTTTTTTAATCTAACGCGCGCACAGGCAGAAAAAACCCGTCCGTTCTTTACAGTCGTTACCGGCTGTTTGACATACATATGATCGGCGGATCTATAGCCTGCCAATCGTATGTATGTGCTGGCTGCACGCCCCCCTCCCCCTCCTCGAGTGCCGCCACCGCTATGAGTGCCAATCCCTCCTGATCTCTCACCTTCAATCCCGGGATCCGCTAGCCCATCTGCGGCCCGGGACCGGCTCGGGAGGGCATCATTGCTATTATATAGGGTGATTGTTATCCCCCTATGTGATAGCAATAACAATAAGTGTAGAAAAAGTAAAAAAATAAAAGTCACATATAAAAAAGTTAAAAAAAGACCAACATTTTAAAGTCACCCACCCCCACGTTTAAGAAATGTATTGAGAGCGCTACTACTGTGCTGAAATAAACAGGAGGACTCACATTTGAGAAGTCATCTGCGGGAGGAAATCCGGTGGGGTCCCTAGGTAAATACAGACCTGAAGGGTCCAGTGATCTGGTAGATAGTCTGCCTCTGAAAAGGAGAGCTGCGAATTGAAGGACAGCAGGCTCTTGCATGGACTCAGCTGGCCAGGCTGAGCCGTTGCAGCCGGGGGCACTGTGTGTCTAAAAAGCTGTTTTGACGTCGGCTCCCTGTCAGTAGGCTCGGGAGGCAGAGCAGAGCGGTGGTTCGTGCAGTGACGGACGCCGATGGAAGTGGTAGGAGGGTCAAAGAGCACTGGAGGACAGTGCAAACTGGGTCGGTAGCTATGTGTTTCGAGGCGGAGCCTCTTTGTCAAGCTGTGATCAACCGGGATGGGTAGAATTGCGGGAAAACCACTTGGGCTTAAAAATGACAGCTGGGCGGAGTTAACACCTCTAGTGCCTTCCTGATAGGTAGAATTATAAAAAGAGGAGTGTATTAGTAACCGCCCCCTCCATTGAGAAGCGGCACTTGCGTGACTCAAGGGTATAAAAGGAACACATCTAATGTTATGTTATAAAAACGTATATAAAAACAGACACAAACAGATGTCATCAAGGAAATTATTCAAAACTAAAAATCATCTTATATTATTATATATTTTTCTCCAAATTAAAAACATTATTTGAAATAAATAAATAAAAATATCCAATGTTGGTGTAACATTGAACACTAAGTGCAATTCAAAAAACCTCACCCATTTAGTGGGATCTGGAGGCATGGGGTTAAAAACAATTATTTTATTCAGTTTTACCACCGGGCTCCTCTCTCTGTTTTTATAGAGCTTGCACACTGTAATCTCTGCCCTTACATCACATCCACCACAAGTTTGCACCCTTTGGCAGTGCGCTTGATCTTGTCGTTTTTATCTTGTTTTAAACACCCCCACGTTTACACACATATAAACATAAATAGGCGTTCGATGCGTCAGCGTGCGAAAATGACAATTGCGCTACACATGTTACATATCGTCGTGAACGTCGGAGTGAGAGCAATAATTCTAGGGCCATCAATCACTGATAACACTAAAGTGATGAGCAGTAAAAGCTTTTAAGCTTTTAAACTTTTAAAGCGTTGCATATGGCCAATTTTGGGTATTGGCGTTTTCTGAGGTGTCGCACGCGCGCTACAAATTTAAGGCTTGACATGTTTGTTGTCTTTTTACCCAACGTGACCCCCATCTCTTATATTTTAGCAAAAAGTGGGTAATAATTAATGTTTTATCATTTAATATGGGGGAAACAGTTTTTTGTATCCCTAAACAATGGTATAAAATTCATTTCAGTACAGCGTTGCATGGCGGAATAAATGTCAGTCAAATTACCGCAGCGCTGAATACTGAAATGATTGAAAGTCGACACCTCAAAATGACCTTATCTTTTACCAAAAAAATTAGAAACCAAGAAACAAGCTGGTATTGAGGTGGTAAAGATGCACTTAGCCTTTAAAAGTCACCCACTGAAGCCAAATACAAGTCTTCCAGTCTCCCAGTTTTACTTGAAGAAAGTACCCTGGAGAATGAAATTTAATTGTGTGCAATGGCTAGATGTTATAGATAAACCCAAAAACACTTTACACCCCCTCCCCCAAAAAAAAAAATCCTCAGTGATTGGTGGTCAGTGGCACTTTATATTTCTATGTATACAGCTGTACACAGAGACAGGTAAATTTTATTTTGCCCATTACTACCTCTCAGTACATTACATTACATAAGATTTAGATTTTACAAAAAATTATCATATAATAATATTATCCTCTGATTTAGGAAGGCATAGTATAATACATAAATGCATATATATATATATATATACATATACACACTTGTGCTCAAAAGTTTACATACCCTGGCAGAATGTATGATTTCCTGGCCATTTTTCAGAGAATATGAATGATAACACGAAAACCTTTCTGCCACTCATGGGTAGTGTTTGGCTGAAGCCATTTATTATCAATCAACTCTGTTTACTCTTTTCCAATCATAAAGACAACAGAAACTACCCAAATTACCCTGATCAGAAGTTTACATACCCTGGTGATTTTGGCCTGATAACATGCACGCAGGTTGACGCAAAGGGGTGTGAATGGCTATTGAAGGGCTATTGAAGGGAACCATCCTCACCAGTGATCTGTTTGCATGTAATCAGTGCGTGTGTATAAAAGGCCAATGAGTTTCTGGCCTCCTGACAGACCCTTGCATCCTTCATCCAGTGCTGCACTGACGTGCCTGGATTCTGAGTCATTGGGAAAGCAAAAGAAATGTCAGAGGACCTGCGGGAAAAGGTAGTTGAACTGTATAGAACAGGAAAGGGATATAAAAAGAAATCCAAGGAATTGAGAATGCCAATCAGCAGTGTTCAAACTCTAATAAAGAAGTGGAACATGAGAGGTTCTGTTGAAACCAAACCACGGTCAGGTAGACCAGCTAAACTGTCAGCCACAACTGCCAGGAAAATTGTTCGGGATGCAAAGAAAACCCCACAAATAACTTCAGGGGAAATACAGGACACTCTGAAAACATATGGTGTGGCTGTTGCAAGATGCACAATAAGGAGGCACTTGAAGAAAGATAGGCTGCATGGTCGAGTCGCCAGAAGAAAGCCCTTACTATGCAAATGCCACAAAGTATCCCGCTTACAATACGCCAAGAAGCACAGAGACAAGCCTTAAACCTTCTGGCACAAAGTCATTTGGAGTGATGAGACCAAAATTGAGCTTTTCGGCCACAACCATAAACGCTACATTTGGAGAGGAGTCAACAAGGCCTATGATGAAAAGTACACCATTCCTACTGTGAACCACGGAGGTGGATCGCTGATGTTTTGGGGATGTGTGAGCTACAAAGGCACAGGAAAGTTGGTCAGAATTGAGCTGAGCTGTCATATGAAAAGCATTATGACACCTCGGCTCACAGACCTGACTAGCATTCGGAAACCCTCGACTAGCATTCGGGAGTTCCCGATTGCTATGTAGCATGTGACAGCTGAGAATGTCAAATGGGTGGAGCGAGCCGTGATGTCACGCTCGCTCCGCCCATCTGTTTATTTTCGGGCTGAATGTCATAGTGCTGCGATTTTCCTCGGGATCGGACAGTCTTTGTGCAGTGGGACTTTTTTTATTTCGGCGGGTGTCCTGCACCGTGATTGGCGCTGGATTACATCGATGGAGCCATTTTTTAAAAAAAATTAAAGGAATAGCCAAAAATTGACTCTGTTTTTTTTAATTAAAGGATTTTGTCAAAAGTCTGGACTTTTTACGAACTATTTGATTTAACCCTTTAGTGAATGGGTAGGGGTACAGGTACCCCTTACTCATACACAGGGGGGAGGCGGCATCTGGGTGACCCCTTATTTGAAGGGGTTTCCCCCGATGCAAATAAGCCCCCTTGCCCACACACCCCCACAACCACCAGTTCAGCGTTGTGGGGAAGAGGCCCTTGTCCTCATCAGCATGGGGATACCCTCCCAATGCCGAGGGCACGTGGCCTGGTAAGGCGCAGGGAGGGGGGAGCGCTCGATCCCCCCCCTCCTTTCCTGCCCTGCCGGGCCAGTGCTCGGATCAAGGGTCTGGTAGGACTGTTAGGGGAGACCCCACATTTTTTCCCCCATTTTGGGGGGCTGGAGTTTCCCCTTCAAATTCCTACCAAACCTGAAGGGTCTGGTATGGATTTTGAGGGGAACCCCACGCACTTTTTTGTGTTTTAACTTGGGGGGGTCCCTCCTAAAATTCCTACCAGACCTAAAGGGTCGGGTATGAATTGGGGGGAACCTCACGCTTTTTTTTTCATCTTCTGCAAACTAAAAAAAAAAATTTTATTATTTTTTTTCCTAATGTCATTTTGCTGCAACGAAATTTCGTCCACAAACAAAATTTCGACCGGACTACGGCTGAGAAACGAAATTTCATCCAAAAAAAGAAATTTCGACCGGACTACCGCTAACAAATTTCGGGAATTCGGATTCGTTTTAGCTGTGATTCGGATACATCCGAATCTCTGAAATTTCATCCGAATTTCGTTTCGGAACGGAACGAATCGCACATGTCTAAACACAAGGCCAAGTCGACCTGTCATTGGCTACAGCAGAATAAAGTGAAGGTTCTGGAGTGGCCATCTCAGTCTCCTGACCTCAATATCATTGAGCCACTCTGGGGAGATCTCAAACGTGCAGTTCATGCAAGACAGCCCAAGAATTTACAGGACCTGGAGGCTTTTTGCCAGGAAGAATGGGCAGCTTTACCATATGAGAAGATAAAGAGCCTCATCCACACATACCACAAAAGACTTCAAGCTGTCATTGATGTTAAAGGGGACAACACACCGTATTAAGAACTGGGGTATGTAAACTTTTGATCAGGGTAATTTGGGTAGTTTCTGTTGTCATTATGATTGGAAAAGAGTAAACACAGTTGATTGATAATAAATGGCTTCAGCCAAACACTACCCATGAGTGACAGAAAGGTTTTCGTGTTATCATTCTCTGAAAAATGGCCAGGAAATCATAAATTCTGCAAGGGTATGTAAACTTATGAGCACAACTGTATATAAATATATATCTATATATCAGTTGGCTACACATTAATATATACTTAACACATAGGCCACCACTAGACCCCAAGGATGACGCCAGGTGAAGAAAGTAAAGCACAGGAGGTAGACAGCTGAGGAAAACAGGAACGCTGCATATGAGGTAATTATTATGACCCATAAAACATGGACCCAAGATACTGCAGAACAGGTTTTCCTGACTATATCTTATTTAAAGGCATATTGGTTGGGACCTCACTACAGGGGAAACTGACCCTGTTTGATAAGCCAAAAGAGGGGGATGACTTGTCTTATGGTGAAGAGAGAAAAAAAGAATGTCTGGGGGGTGGATCATTAGCCACATTTACAGAGGACTGGTCCTATGGGGTTAGAGGCCGGAGCATTAACCCTCTGTGTGCTAGTTAGCTACACATTAATATATACTGAACACATAGGTGAGGTGCGTGTCTGTGTAGGCCGGGTGTAGGAAACCGACTGGCTCCACACTGTCAAATATGCATTTCTTCATCAAAAAAAGTTATCACACATCATGTTCTCTTGCTGTTTCTTTATTAATAATGTATTCATTTGTTGTATGCACTGCACAACAGTTTAGCGCATAGCACCTGCAGAAGAGTGAAGACACTCAAAACTGTTGTTCAGTATATACAACACATGAATACAGCATTATTAAAGAAATGGCAAGATGGCATGGTGTGCAGTGACTTTCGTGTATGAAGCACATGAATTCATATTAAACATATTTTCATGGGTTTACCCTGTTTACGTCTTTGAACTCTTTTGCATAAAGAGTGTGTATTGTTTACAGAACTCAATAACTCAAGCAATTACACACTGATAATTGAGTCAAAATTACGACTTACAACACCTGCTCACATCCCCCACCCCTGTGGGCTTTGTATGGAGTTATAGAGAGAAAGTCCAAAAGAAAACAGCTTCTGCTAAGCTCTCTATTTACAAAACCCATAGCACATCATGTGGCAGTGATGTATTTAGGGGGGTTCACTAAAGGTCCAAAGGATCCGTAGCCATAGCTTTGGCTCTCTTCGGGCCGCCGGAGCCCTTTGGTTCAGTCGGTGCCCCGCCCCCTGAGGGGGGTGTCACTCTATAGCACCCTTTATTCATGGTGCATTGAGGCAGAGTGCAGCATTGACTTCATCATGTCAATGCTGCTCTCTGCATCATCAGAGGAATCCCCACGGCTGGAAAAAATGTGAAGAGGAAGGACCCAGCATGTCACATACCCTGGCTTGATACACCTGAGTATTAAATTAAAAAAGGGGTCTCTCCAGGGGGAAAGGGTAATGAGCCCAGAAGTTGGCTTCCAAATCTTATTAACTTAAGATAAGTAACATAAAATTGACCCAAACCATTATATATTCTCTTGAAATACTGATCCTGATGTGCATAACCTCTTCCTTCTGACAGCACAACTGAAATTTCCGATCAACAGTGTCATACAAAAGTCACCAAGTGCATTACCTGCACACTGTCAAAAATGTTATCCAGTACTTTTAAGGCATATCTACACCAGCAATGGTTGCCTGCATTGCCCAACACAGTCCTAACACAGGGACAAGGCAAAACATCTTATGGTTTCAGCCCACACCAATGCACTTTGTTGGTGTGTACTGAAAAAAATATATAACGGGCTGCACCATGCTGTAATTGATCACTATGCAATGCAGAGCATGGTAAAACCCTAGTCCAAAAAAAGGGTAAAAAAAAACCACACACACACTGCAATGTGTGTTTAAGCCCTCGTTCACACCTGAACGTTTTGTAGCGCGTTCTACGCTCGACGAACGCTCTACAAAACGCTCAAAAATATAAATCCCATTGTATTCAATGGTCTCGTTCCCACCTTGGCGTATTTCCGCCCGTCCCTAACACGCTACAAAACGGCCCACGCCTGAAAAGGTACAGGTACTACTTTGGGCCGTTTTGTTGCGCGTTTCCATTGGGCTACAGCCAAGTAGCCTTCGGAAACGCGCGACGGTCGCACGACAGACGTGCATATGCAATACGCCTAGGTGTGAACGAGACCTAAAATGCATTTTAGCATGACACAGCACAATACAACATGAATATGCATGCCAGTGCAAGTGCGTTATGAGCATTCTCATGCATACGCTATAGTGTGAACAAGGCCATAGAGTACCAACAAATTCTGCCCCTGATTTTCTGTATAACTATATAAATGGTGTGAATTGTGCCAGGTTACACTTCAAACATCCAATAATGTTTTGAAAAAAGCTCCTTTTTTACTTGGATATTTGGCAAATTCATTCCACTTACTTTTATACTTTAATAAGTGGGGCCCTACTTGTACTGAAGAATTGGAAAGATAGACTTGAGATGAAAATACCAGCCTATGGATGTATTAATGTACTGTAATCAGAGACAGAAGTGACAATGAATTGATAGGGTGCAGAAGAGGAAATAAAAGAATTGCAAGCAAGAGACAATAAATACCAGTAAATTCTCATGTTATCGGTATAAGTGAACTTCATAGTGAATTTTTATGACTTCAGAAAGGTCTGAAATTTTGTTACCTCTAGCTGTACATACTCAGATATTACAACACGTGTAGATGCAGGAAGACTCCCTGATGAATATAAAGAAAAGTAGTGTATACAACTTTGAGTCTGTACCGTATTCACAACGCAAGGCCAGTGTCAAGTGCAGGGCTTGAAAAATGTTAGGGTGTCTCACCAGTCAGTCAAAAATGTCACCCGTCAGCATGACTGGACTATAGCCATGCAATTTATGTTAACATATTTTTGGGACAGAAAGAGCTTTCTTTTGGTGGTATTTAATCACCTCTGGGGTTTTATTTTTTACTATATAATGAAAAAGTACTGTAAATGAAAAAAAAATGTTTTCCCTATGTTATGTTAAAAAACATTTATTCTAACCCATATTTTTAGTAAAATATAAAAGACGGGGGCACGTCGGGTAAATAGACACCAAACATGTCAAACTAAGATTGTGTGCGCCCGCAAAATTGCAAAAAAATACCATACCCAAAATTGGCCATAGGCGATGCTTTGAAAGCTTTTACTGCTCATCAGTTTAGTGATTAATGGCCCTAAAATGATTGCCTTCACTCTGACTTTTGCGGTGATATGTAACATGTGTGGCGCCATTTTCACACGTAGGCGCACCCGACGCATGTTTGTGTGTGTATGTGGGGTCAGGGGACTTTAAAAAAAATATTTTGTGCTTCATCAGCTTCTGAAGCCGGGGAGTGATACAAGAATGCGGAAGTGATGTAATATACACCACTCCTGCATTCAGAGAATGAGGTGGAGATCAGAGGGAGATCATGTGATGATCTTGTGCTGATCTCCGGTGACAGAGCCGCCCTGTTGCTGTTGAACCCTCACCAGTCACAACAGGGATCGGCAGTGGCAGAGGCGGGGGGGCCACACCCACACTCATTATACAAGCGATCCAGCGGCTCTGCAGCCGCTGGATTGGTTGTATGTAAACAGCCATCTAAGAAGCTCCTGGCCAGCCGTTTAATTACAACTGCCAGCCGGGAAGCTACTCATCTGGCTCCGGCGTCCTCTCGTCACAGATGAGAGGACTAGTGAATTGTCAAGCTCTGTTCATGTGATATGGCTGCTTAATTTCCATGAAGGCATGATATAATTTGCAGAGTATCACTTTGATAAATCCAGTGTATTTAATACACAGCTACATTCAAATAACCACTAACACTAAAAATTGTTTAGTACATTTTGTGTTTTGTCTGAACTAGTTCTCTCAGCTGCCAGCAATCCTTAGTACAACAAAACAGGTATATAAGGAATATTAAAAGTATAAGAACAACACAAACACTATTTCCACAGTAAAATCAAATTAACGACCCTTGGAATAAAGCTGAAATTCTATAATCATTTTAGGAAATGTAATTAACTGTAACAGATTTTGACCCAGAAAGTGAAGATGTTAATCAAGAGAACAAGGACTCGATAAACAACTTTAATTTATTCCATTATTTTTTATTGTTTTATTTTTATATGTCTAGCAGAGGGTCTGGCCACACTGACCTGTTTACTTGTGTTGGCTGCTTATGATGTTGGCCATTGTCCAAACAGTCACTGCCATGCAAACATGTCATCTATCACTGCTATAGTCAGAGAGATGGCACCTACCTGATGGGGTAGGCCGACGCAGCCTCTCCAGCCATATGCTGGGGATTGTCAACGACCGTTCCATGCCAGGGCATTCTCTCCTCTCTGCCAAACAAACCTGCCTCCTGTGCAGACTGCCAGTTGGAATATGACATGCCGTTAAATACATTTCCCCATGTCTAATATTAGCTGGAGCGGGCTTCTCGGTCATACTTGTTTTTACTGTCAGCGTGGAGAGCGTCATTTATTTATTCATTTTGCAATATAATAAAACAGCTTTGATCTGGGACTGTTTTATTACAACTTTTACAGATATAAGCTGTCAATGCAGGCTTTTCTCTCTTGTGTAACGGTAGCTGGGAAGCTGTGGATGGGTTGAGTGTATTCTGCTGAGGGGGAAAAGAGAGTTATTTGAAAGGAACCAAATGTTGGGACTAGTAATTGTTGTGCAATGGCTGAAGAAAGGCTCAGGATGCCTAAACTTGACCTATAGGTGTTTTTTTAAGTCTGCTTTAACAAATGTCATAATACACATAAGCATTATATTTTTTTTATCGTTAAAGAGAAGTACGTGAGCACCAGGCAAGACCTTTGTAGAAAGTCAGAAGGTGAGAGACAACAGGGAGATTAGCAGCATGACACAGCATGTGTACAAATGTATTGAATACACCAGTATTGACATGACTAGGACATCTAGGGGTTTTAGAGCAGAAGGTAGATGATGATATCTAAACAAACATGGCATTGTTCCTCTGGAGAGAGAGGTAGGTTCTAACTCGAACTTTCGAACATGGAAAAAGTTCTAACTCGAACTTAGAACTCAATGCAAGTCTATGGGGGTAGAACTCAGAAAATTAAAGGTCCCCATTTTGAAGCCTTATATGCAATTTATTGGCCATAAAAAGTGTATGGGGATCCGGGTAGTGCCCTGAATGACAGGAATCAATGAAATTTAAAACAAAAAAAACCTAAAAAATATTTTTTAAAGGAACAGTGATTTTTACATGATTTACAGGGTAAGAGTAAAAATGAAAAATTCCTTCAAATATCGTGCCTGGGGGGTCCCCATAGCCTGCCTGTGAAGTGGTGGACCTGTAGGATGTATAGAACCTGCTGCAGCAAAAAGTGACATTTAAAAAGAAAAACAAATGACATTTACCTGCCCCATGTCCCGCGGTCGAACAAACCGCGGACATCCCTTAATGTTCGATGTTCGGCGAACGCTCGAACATGCTATGTTCGAGTTGAACATAGGTTCGACTCGAACGCGAAGCTCATCCATAATTGTTAGGAGGGGGATACTATGATCTGTGTGAGAGGAAATAAATGTATTCAAGTGCACAATAACAAATTATTTAGCCTGCATGCATGTACCATTAAAAAAAAAATATCTACATACATATAAACACCCCAAAAGCACAGTACCCTGTCTTTGTAAATGCAAATAGAAAGGCCTTCCACATGTTAATGGACATATGAACCTCTGTACCAATAAGAAACTATCTGAACAGGAAACTATCTGCATTTACGAAGAAGTGGGGTGATTATATGGAAATTGATGGAGCAGAATGCACTAGTGATAGGCACCCAACAGCTCTCCTGGTTTGTGTGTATATACATAAATACACTATATTTCCAAAAGTATTGGGACACCCCTCCAAATTATTGGATTCAGGTGTTCCAATCACCTCCATGGCCATGGGTGTATAAAACCAAGCACCTAGGCATGCAGACTGCTTCTACAAACATTTGTGAAAGAATGGGTCACTCTCAGGAGCTCAGTGAATTCAAGTGTGATTCCGTGATGGGTTGCCACCGGGGCAATAAATCCATCCGTGAAATTTTCTTGCTACTAAATATTTCACGGTCAACTGTTAGTGGTACTATAACAAAGTGGAAGCAACTGGGAACCACAGCAACTCAGCCACGAAGAGGTAGGCCACATAAAATGACAGAGCGGGGTCAGCACATGCTGAAGCACACAGTGAGCAGAAGTCGCCAACTGTCTGCAGAGTCAATAGCTACAGACCTCCAAACTTCGTGTGGCCTTCAGATTGGCACAACAACAGTGCGTAGAGAGCTTCATGAAATGGGTTTCCATGGCCAGGCAACTGCATCCAAGCCTTACATCACCAAGTGCAATGCAAATCGTTGGATGCAGTGGTGTAAAGCACGCCGCCACTGGACTCATCCCTTTGGGATGAATTATAGCAGAGACTGTGAGCCAGGCCTTCTCGCCCAACATCAGTACCTGACCTCACAAATGCGCATCTGGAAGAATAGTCAAACACTCCCATAGACACACTCCTAAACCTTGTGGACAGCCATCCCAGAAGAGTTGTATAGCTGCAAAGGGTGGGCCAACTCAATATTGAACCCTACGGACTAAGACTGGGATACCATTAAAGTTCAGGTGCGTGTAAAGCCAGGCGTTCCAATACTTTTGGCAATATAGTGTGTATACATATATACAGGGCTCGAAAATCCACTCGTCTGCTCGTCTGTGACGAGCAGACAGTGGAGCCCGACGAGCAGCTTCCAGGCCGGCCGCTGTAATTACACGGCTTAACAGTCAAGCGATCGAGCGTCTATAGAGACGCTCGATCGCTTGTGTCAGAAGCTGTCACTGCCGTTGCCGGTCCCGACATCCGCTGTGCCCGATGCGGCCGGGACCGGCACGGCTCTGTGACAGGAGATCAAAGGGAGTTCAGTATACGAACTCCCTTTGATCATGAAACCTATTATGCTTATAGACTATAGAGGGAATTTATAGGGCCACCTCCCTTATGTGAAGACATTGAGGAGAATTTATCAAAACTGGAGCAGACAAAATCTGGAGCAGCTGTGCATAACAACCAATCAGCTTCTCTCTTTCATTTTCAAATCTTAACTGAACAAACTGAAGAGAGAGGCTGATTGGTTGCCATACACAGCTGTTGCAGATTTTGTCTGCTCCTGTTTTGATAAATTCCCCCCAATGTGTTTGTTTATATGTTAATCTGTTTGGAACACATTTAAAGTGACCGTGTCACTACATGAAGGGAAGGCATACAGTCCCTTTAAAAGAAGACTGTATATACTGACCTTTTCTGCTGACCACGGCACCACAACCATTTATACCTCTTCTCCATAGTCCAGGAAATTTTCACAGGCTTTGGGAAGAACTTAGCCACCTTTCAGTTCAAGAGATGCTACAAGTTACAATAAAAGTCCCCAGTGCACAAAATCTCCCGTTCTATATGATCACTGGTAGTTTTCATCTGAAAAGTACCCACTTTGTCCACAGTCCCTTATTGTACCAATTCTGGCAAGATAGACTTAAAGTGTATCTAAACCCAAAAAAATAAAATGTAATATATTGCAGCTCACCAGTCCATAGCTGTGGAAGCTGTATTGGTCTTCTTTTTTAAGCAGAACTCCTGGTAAAAAATGTATTAACCCTTGCAGTTGGGCTACCCCCACACTGCAAGGTTTAAGTGCTAGTTTTTGTCTAGGTTTAAAAAAAAACAACGTTATACTCATCTAATTCCCCGAGCCGGCCGGCTGTGACAGCACTCCCTCCTGCCTTTCTCCTCCTTCACAGTGGAAGAATGCCCCTTGGTCTCCTTATGCCCTTTACACAGTGTATAGAACGTGATGACTCAGGGACCTTAGACCGCTGCAGCTGAAGAGGAGTGAGGACGAAGGGACCAGTCTAAGAGGAAGCCGGCTTTATGCATCGGGTCAGTTTAACCTGATATGTTTGAACCTAGACAAAAATGGTCACTTAACCCTTGCAGTGTGGGGGAAGCCCCACTGCAAGGGTTAATACAAATTTTACCCATAGTTCTGCTATAAGGCTTTTTTCCTTTATTTTTGCCTAGTGATCGCACAAGTAAAACATTTATTTCCCTGGGTGACAACACTCACTCACTATCTGTACCTATGGAGTAGCACCCTAGGCAACGCTTATGATTTGGATTACAAATACCTCTCCCTCTTTTCATGTCCATTTGAGGTTGAGGTGTTCTGTAGCTTACAGAAGATAGCTGAGAAAGCTGATAACATTATTTGAGATTTCAGTTCAATGCACAGGAAGTTACAATGATACAAGATTTATGGCAGGATTAACAGGTATTTTTCTGTAAACTCTACTTAACCTGAAAAAAATCTAATGCAGGCAGCACATCTAAGGACTGGTAATCTGCAATATATTGATTTTTTGCTCTTGGGTTTAAAAATACTTTGATTTCAGGTTTGTGTGTGTTTTTAACACTCAGCAAATTTTGGGATGACTTTATTCAGTTATGCTCAAAATTTGGGGCTTGGGCAAATATATATATATGTGTTCCATACTGCTATGCTAAGTGTTTCCTCTTTGCTTTCACTATCAAACTAAATCATTTGAAAAAAAATGATTAGCCATTAAATCTGAAACATACCTTTGTGTCTTACGCTGCCTTGACTTCCTAGACATCTTTGTGAGTAGGGTAGACCTAGCACGACAAATTGGTGTTTCACGGGCCACGTGCAACCCTCTTACTCCTTTATTATGACCTTTGGCCAGTGCAAAAATGCACGTTGCATGGGCCACAGATTATTCTATAGCTCATTTACTCTTTGTTTCCACATGTAATTTTGCAGTTCAGTAATCTAGGAAATAATTTCTTACACCTTTATTAGGGTTACAAAAGGGTGGCAAGATGTAAAAACCTAATACATACATTCACAATCAATTCCTATATTTTATGGGTTTTTTTTAAACTATGTTATACTATATAATGTTTTATAATTATAATGAGTATGTTAATCCCCAGAAATTATGACATACAGTATTTGTTGCAGTCAGGTAAGTACAGTTCTCGGCAGAGCTAATGAAACCCCTTATGGAGTTTGCCTCCACAATTTGGCACTCAGCTTCATTTGAGTTCGACATGCCTCAGTTAGACTGTCAAATGTATTTAAAATATAGATCACTCCAACAGGGAGTAAGTAATTTTCTGATACAATTCAGCACAATTTTTACAGGAAGCCTTTTGCTTCTATAAAGTGTTTATTAAGCCTGGTAAATAAAGCTAGAGCATTTTAAAATGGTGCAAAAGCATAAATTCTGCAAAACTGCCTATATTTTTTTTGCTAAAGTGATCTCAAGGTCAGTTTCAGGGTCCTTAGGTTTCTATATTCAATTCAACCACATCTCATCTCATTGCTGTGCTTGCTTAACTTACTAGAAAACTTGGGCTCAATTGTGCTTGCGTTGGCAGTTTTTAGGTATGGATTCATGCAGGCTATTTACAAGATGCCAAAGAATGTCAAATCCTGAACATGTGTTTTGGTCCTGCAGTTACTTGCTGACAGCAGAAACCTTCTGCATCGTATCAGGTCCATTTGCTGATACTTGAAGTCATTTTTTCCCAAGAATGGATTTTGTTGAGTTGAATTTTAATGGCTTTAGATGCTAAATGTTGCACACAAGAAAACTGAGAAAAGAAGGCCACAGACAATTAAAGGTAAATTTGCTGTCTTAATAGGTCGTGTCAAGGTAGTGAGCCAATTTAAAAATGCTTACAATAAATCTATATGCCAGAATAAGAGAATCAAAAACTGTCACACTTATCACTGTTGCTGTTTAAATGAAAAGTAATTCTTATTGCTTAGTTCAGGTTCCTGCTGAAACACATTATTGAATTTATTCAGGTGGACAAAAAGAAAAGAAAAATTCCTGTCAGAATGATTGCATTCTCTCCTGCAGCCTCAGGGGCAATATCTGCATGTTTGTATTCCACAATTCTCTGGGTTTCTTCCAGGAATTATAGTTTCTTCCTATAACCAAAATGTTTGTTAGCTAATGTCCACCTCCTGACAAAGCTTATTCCAATCTGCCAATTTATTCTGATTATGTTTTTTAACCTTAAGTGGCTCTTTTATACTCATCTGTCTGCTGTCCATGTCTTTCTCCATTGCTGCTTCCTGGAGTCAAGACTGGTGGATCCAGTGCTGCTGTAGGTTAGTTCCTGACATCATAGCACTGCTGCAGTCTTCAGAGGACCCTGCCACTGGACAGCTAATAGGAAGCACCCAAGTAACATGGACACCCAAAAACGGACCGTCTTTCATTGCAAATAAACAGAAAGTAGACTTGGGACCTCCAACATTACATGATCATGGATTCAGTGGAGTATTTCTGGCATTTTTAACCTAGCAATCAGTTGGGGGTGAGGGGCAAAAGATAGGTGGAGGGGAAGTGCCCGGAGTTCTGCTTTAGCAGCGCAGTTTTATCCGTTAAAGTGGTCCTAGGCTAAACATGTGTGTGTACTTATATAACCTTGACAAGGGCAAGGATATCAGATTATAGCTGACCCTGGGAACATATACTGAAGTGAGCACCCCTGCAAAATAAAAGTAACCATTGGTCTGTTTTGCATATTTAATCGGTAAAATTATCCAAAACAAGTGTTTTTCTTTGGTTAATTGTATCATTTATAGATCACGCTGTTTATGGATCTAACCAAACAGCTCTAATAATGCTTGAAAAGTTATATCACAATGGCTGCTCAAGATATATATTTTCACATTGTGTTCATATCCTGAGTTGTTAACATGCTGATCCTTGCAACTGTTATAGTGAGTATGATTGCCAGCTCCGGGTAACCTTGGTCAAGTCACAATTGCATCCACCTTCTATATGAATTGTGTGCTTGAAAGGCTTCTTGTAGATGCATTATCATAGGCACAAATCTGTTTCCTTTTGTTTAGAGTTAATATTTCAGAAGTGACACTTGAAGCATACATACTTGTACAATGTGAAAGTGCACTTTCCTACAGGTATAGGCAAATTCTCTAAGCAAAGCTGTTTTCCCCATGGAGAAAGGCATTTTATATGCCTTGAGAAGCCAAGCAGCAGACCCTGCATGTTATTAATGGATAAAATCTAAGCACTAGCCAACCCCAAGGTGAACCCTATGCATTTAAAACATTTCATCAGACAGCTAAGTATTTCTTTTTCTTTTTTTTTTTATTTCCAGTGTTGTGGATATCTCAACTGCTACCACTCAATAGATGCTGATAGCAAAGAGAAATGGGCAAGATCAGTAAACATGAAAATTGATATTATGAGCTGCACAATGTAATATAAACATGGGAGCTTTTCAAATATGGAAACACCTCTATCTTCTAGAAAACTGAGGAATGAAGACATAGGTGAATAAATCTGACAATAAGATGTATCAAAGATGTGTGCTCAGATTATCAAAAAATTATCTTTAAAGTGTCCTCAAATGGCTTAGCTGACACCACGACTCTTTGATTTTGATCTATTGATTTTAACTAATATAATATCAATATATTTTTGTTTTATTTGTTAACATCATTTTTAATACAATTATTTCCTTCGACAGTGAACCCAAGTGGCTTTTGTTCTTCTGTTGTATTGCTTTAAAAATGAAAATCAGGTTCTTTCATTCCCTAATTATTAGAAGTACTTTGCTAATATGTCAATTAGTGAAGTAATGATATTGGGACTATGTTTGTGCTGTATTACAACCTCAAATAATTACAAGTATCATACAACACAGTTCCTTTAGCAGACCCACAATTATGTATCACCATGGGTTGAAAGAAAATGACTGAAGTACCTGTCACATACCTGAGTTGAGACTGAGTGGATGAGGGGGCTTCCTTGCGCCTCTTGTCCAACAAACCTGGAAGTAGGGACAGGGAGTCTGTGGACGCAGAGTTGCATGAGTGCTAGTGAAGCAAGCAGACACTGTGCTGTGTTCAGAAACAGGATCAGGTCGGAATAGGAGTCAGAAGCCGGTTGGGGTCACAGGCCGAGGTAAGGAACAGTGGATCAGCATGGTACAAAGGCAGGAGGCAGGATCCAATAGACAGGCCAAAGTCATAATAGGCAGGCGGCATTTAGAAGGAGTAGTCAAGAGGCAAGCTGGGTCAAACACACGAATCAGATTGGCATGTCAGGTTGCAGGAACACAGGGAATAAGCTGAGAGCTATTTAGCAATTTGTGCATACTACATGCTTGTTTATATAGGCCAGTCCAATAATGCATGTTCTATGCTACTTCTGGTGCGCCACCCCATGCATCCTTTTGTGCACGTGTCTTTCCGTGTGCATTCTGTAGCGCACAAGTTTGCTTGCACCTGCAAATTAATGCATGTTTGCCAATGGTTCTGAATACGGGATTATGAGCAATAGTCATGGCACGTGATACTCAATAAATAGAAAGATATTTAAAGCATCAGTTTACAAACATAAACTACAAGAAAAAATGTAAACTAAAGTTGACCCAAACCTATGTTAGTCTCCCTTCTTTAAAGTGTATGTCAAGCACAAAAACTTTTTATATAGTTTTGGTTAGAGTGGTGAAGCATTAGAACTCCTGTCTTGTTTTTACTGCTGTCTGGGGCTCCATTAGAGAGATCAACCTTTACTTTTTGCCTTGCTGTCCACAGGGACCAAGTGAGGGAAATCTGCAACAGAGACATGACAGAAAAAAGAAAAGGTTTTATTTCTACCTGTGTTGCTGTTGGAGAGTTCCCCTTACTTCCTGTCTGGTAAAACATTGTCAGCAGGACAGGGAGTGAGGAAAAATCTTTGTACTGGAACTCCAAATAGCAGTAACAACTTTGTACAAACATTGAACTGCTGGCAAAGATCTTTTCACACCAGTGCTGGGTGAGGAATTCCCCAGCCCCGCCCCAGCATGCCCAGCCCCACCCCAGTCCATCAAAGCCATGCCCCATCGTGCCAAAGTCTGCCCAACTCAGTCACCAAGCTATGTGTGGTGGAGGGAGGAGCCTGTGAATTTAGAGTTCATCAGTGTCTTGTTTTTTATTAATTAAGCGCTGATGAAGGGGGATTGCTAACCCCTGAAATGCATTGACCATGCATATCTTCCTATCATCATTTGTGAAACCAATAAAAGTGTTTTGGACTCTTGAGACATTTGCTGCTTTATACAATTCAAACAGTAAAAACCTGATAGGGGTTCTAATTCTTGCCCACCGCATTCAAAACTAAGCAAAACATTTTGGTTGAACATATATTTTTAAGGAGTTAGAAATCCATATTGCATGCCTCCCTAAGCAAAAAAAAAAAGCACACACTCATATACACCAGAAAAGGCACCTAAAGTACATCTGTCAGAAAAAAATGATAAAACTGATGCTTTGATTTCAATGTTTTCTGGGTAAATGAACTGGAACAAGTCTATAGATAAGGAGTTCTAGCACTCATCTAGCATATTTAGAAAGAGGCCAACAATATCAGTGCCCATACTTCCCCCAAGATCAGGTATATGTTAAGATTTCTCTTACAGCATTGATATCAACTAAATCCGGAGATCACAGATGGCCCGATAAGTTATCAAAGATAGTCACTAAAGAGCGAGGGGCAGATGGTAATGATATTGGCGAGTGTGAAGCACTGGTAAATATTAATTAATTCTGAAAAACTGATTTATTAACCAAAGCAGACACTGTGTTGCCATCCAAAATGTAAACCTTCTTGTTGGTTTCTGGGTCATGTTCTTTTTAGATCTTAGATCTTTTAGACTATTAGATCCCATGATGTTGTTTGTAGCATTCTAAAATACAAATTATGATGGTCTATATTAAAGGTTTATTACATCCAGACGCTACACTGTCAGACCAGTAGTTAAGACAAAGCGTTAACCAAAAAGCATATGCCATTTTTCACACTAATCTGTCAAGACTGCAGATCAAGACAGCTTGACTGGTAGCAGAACGGGGTGTTGAAAGAGCTAGCCTTTTCTTGCTGTATTCTTGTTGGTGACTTGCACGTACATCTGAAGTACTGTGGTAAAATTATGTGCACAAAATAACAGCATGTCACTTGACAAAAGCAAGATGCTAATATTTTCTATCGATTTCTCACTAAAGAACAGGTGTAATAGTCATCTAGCAAAGAAAATATTGCTTTATTGTTTTTGGGGCTTTTTAGGCATAGACAAAGATTTAAATACTATATATATAATTGTTTTTATATATATATATATATATATATTTGTTTATAAATAAACATCCCTAAAATTATCACTTTTTTATTATTGATCATTACTAAAAAAAAATCCACATCCTCTGACAGACCAACCTAATTTCAATTGTCTTATTTATTCTTTTTTTAGCTCCGTCTGACATGCGTCTCTTGAATATTTGTAACTATGATGCATATTAGAAAAATGGTGAGATGTTTTAAAGAGTAGAAATGCTGTGTTTACTGTGTACTTATTACAATACCATTTTATTTAGCTTTCTTTACACCAAAAATCTTGTATACAATATTTCCCTTTTTTTAAGCACTTCTGGATTACTTATATAAGATAAAATAATACTAACTGCAGTTTTGCTTTAATAATCATAAAGTATATTGATGTTAGATGTAAGAAGATATTTTATTAAGGATTGGCTTATGATGGGTGTAATAGACACTTAAAGTAAATATTTTTATAAAGAAACATGGGGCTTCCGCTGATGCTTACCTGGCTATTACTCTTATACCCTAGCTTTAAAGCCCAATTCCTGTTTTGACAATAAAACTTAAAAAAAAAAAATATCAGCTCTGATGCTTATATATTCACTTGATTTCTGGCACTGTCCCCCTCAGTTTCACTGGTCTAACAGTGCCGATCCTCTTTCAGGTTGGATGACACCAGACTGAACTGAAGACACCTGAAAAAATGGTATGTATTCCAATTGCTAAGAGTGTTCCAAAGAAGGTGGGAGGTCCAGAGCCTGAAATTAGGTTATAATTAATTCTAGGTCACTGGTCTGAAACCAGTATGCCAATCAGAAAAAATGTATTAAAATTCACAGTTGCATAGTTATTCCAGGACAGTGAGGACGACCTCCATGTTTTTATAGGTAAGGAATTCCTTTCAATTTCATTTTATTTTGTTGATTTTAATTGATAAGACTAAATGCACTGAAATATATGTTTTAGACAGTGATATAATAAGGTGCATATGGCTACAGTCCGTGCCTTACTGTTAATAAAATGAAGTCTATTATTGGGTCATCCAGCCCTTTGTTGTGTATTTAAACTGCATTGGCCAAGCCTGCCTAGAGCAATAATACTTATGTATGGTTCTTTGCCAGCTCAGTACTATTGCAGGGTCTGGTGGCAATATTTGTGTATACTGTATTCTAAAATAAACTGCTGTTTTATTAAAAGACCAACAGCAGTTCAGTAAAATGAACCGTCAATCCAGGCCTTATACTTGTACAAATTCCCAGGGCAGAAAAATCTTTTAATGGTGTTGTGTTTCTCCAAGATAGCAGTGACGTAGTCCTTGTGAGTTGGGCTGAGATGAGCTGAACAAAATTCAGTGCGCAGGAGGCTCAATAAACCCAGCAGGAAGTCCATAAACTACAAATATATTTCCAAACCTTAATAAAGTCTATGGGTATAGGAATCCTGATACTTGTGATGGCCTTTTCAAGCTTAATTTGTACAGTACTGTTAAAGAAAGTGCATGGATAGATGGGCACTGCCATGGGGGACATTTACCAATGCAAAGCAAATACTATTCAGTGAGGAGAGGGTCTTTTGATGTTTCTTAAAGGGCAACATTAAAAATACACAAATCCTTTAAATAAAAATGCTTGGGGTATTCCTTAAAGCTGCATGTGTATTTAGGGAGCAGTACGATGTAGTCCTTAAAAAGTGACATGTTTCTAAACAGTGCCCTTGCTATCACACAGGGGCTTGTTATCTCCTGTGTGATAGCAATAAAGTTAGGTGGAAAAAAAATTACATTGATTTAAAAAAAAAAATATTAAATAAAAAAATAAAAAGGTGATTAAAAAGTAAAAAATAAGAAAGTAAAAAGATAAATAAAAATCTAAAAAAAATTAAATTGATTAAAAAATTAAATAAATAAAAATTAAACAAAAATTAGAAGACATAATTGAATAAAAAAATAAAAAGTGATAAAAATAAAGAAACAGTAAAAAAAAATTGAAACTAGCCCCGCCCCAAGGCCAGGTTCCACAATACG